>NC_044979.1:148794670-148906701 GCF_008728515.1 Papio anubis
TGCAAAAGGAAGCAGGAACAGGCTCCCCAGCAAAGCTGACCGTTTTCCTACCGATTCTCCTAACATTTTCCCTGATCTGCCAGAGGACGTAAATTCAGTGAGCCTGGTGTATTCGTTCACAGTTCCTCCTCATTTCTACCACACTTCTATGGGGCTGCTGAGTCCGGAGATTGTGTAATTTGATTAGGGGATGACGACCTCACCTTGGTGTATATGTTGATGACATAATCCATAGCTCATATATTATATATTAATGACGCTGGTAGCTGTGACTGCCCCTTTGAGAGGGCAACACGGCCGTCGGCTCAGGGAGCACAATCTGTCTATCCAAGCTTCCAGAGAGAGAAAAGTATTTACAGAGCCTTGCCTCAGTCTAAAGCAAATGTTTTCTGAACCTAAATAGTTGAGCACTTCTCTCAGGCAGCTCTGGGAGAGGAATGTGGGTAGAGTCGCTCTGGCTGGAGCGTCCAGGCGTCGGAGTCGGGCCTCTAAAACCTTTGTTTTACTTCGCCTTTTGAATGTTAAAACATGCATTTTCTCCAGGATCCTCTTCTGATCACATTGCAAGAGCATGAATGCACACCTTAACCTCGCTTCCCTTGTCGAGTCCTTGCGGTTCCTCGAGCGACCTTTACCCTCGCTTCCTTGTTTCTGAGTCCCTTTGCGGTCCACCAGCGACCTTTACCCTTCCTTTGCGCCGAGTCCCGTCCATCCAGCAACCTCATCTTGTTTTGAGTCCTTTAGGTTCCACGAGCGAACCCTTTACCTTCCTTTTTCTGTTTCTGAGTCCCCGGTTCCATTGTTTAACTCCACTCCCTTTGTGCCCTGTCGATTCCCCAGGTGACCACTTCATTAACCCTCACTTCGTTTCCTTGCTCTGAGTCCCTTGTCCACCAGCTGAACCTCACTCCCCTTGTTCCCTTGCTCCTAGAGTCCCTAGTGGTTCCACTGTTTCCCTTGCTTTATGGTCCACTAGTACTCCTGATGTTTTATTCCTGCATATGAGGAGATGTGTGTTTTCTTTGTTCTGTTTCCTTCTGGAATTGAGTCCTCTCCGCCTGAATGGAGTGCAGTGGTAATGATCTCACTGTGGTGCCTCCATCTCCCAGGAGTTCATGCTGAGTTCTTGCCTTAGTTCCGAGGATGGGACCCAGGCACCGCCACCCTGCTGACTTTTTGGCTTGGTGGGAGATTTGGAAGCCACCATGTTGGCCAGGATGTGTCTTGATTCTTGGTTCCCATGGATCCCAGCCTCAGTCTCCCAAAGTGCCTATTCCCAGTGATTATTGAGATACAGCCTATAATCGGCATCCAAAGGTTGTAGAGGATTTTATCATCCTTTTATATTCTCGTCGAAGATTGATGAAAGAGCACAGGTCCTGTGGCGTTTTTCATTTTCTTCGACCAGAAGTCAATGGTCCATTGGCACTCCAGTGATCCCGCTGTTTCCAGCCCAGAATAGTTGATGAATGGCGAGTGGCGGTGTTCAGTAGAAGATTTATTTTCGTGGCACCAAAGAAGTAGATCGGTTTGAATCTCGGTTTCAGCAGCGTTTTGAAATCTCTCGGCCAGCTTCACCGTAGTTTAAAAGCAATTTGGTAATTCACGAAGCCCAATGTTCTTTTCCAAGGGTCATTTCAAGCATCTGTTGGGTTTTTGATTTTGATATTATCCAGCCAGTCAGTGAGCGGTTTTCCTCACAGATTTTGCCTTTGAACAGAGTGGTTTGAGCATGCCGAAATGGCTGGTTTCATGTTCTTCTTTGAAAGCCTTCCTTAGTTCTTTTAGTCGTTACTCACCGGCTGCATTAGCTGAATTTTTGCCTTCAGAGCATCCTTTGCTGGAGCGACAAGCGAATATTTTCCTATTCGAGGTCCGTCTCAACCCGCTCCTCCATGTAGTTCTTTAGTTGAATAAACCCACCAAGCTTTCCTTCTGGTTCTTATAAGTGCTTGAGGTCCACTGAAACTCTATTCAAAGCCTTAAGTTTCAGAGTTGAGCTGAAAGGGATTAGCTTGTTCTTTTTCAGTACATTAATGTTAGTCCTGTTCATTTCATTGAATAGGAGTCCTTTTCTCCGCTTGTTGTTTTTTGTTTACTCCAAAGACTGATGGTTAGAGAAGGCTGGCATTATTGCTCCTTTCATCCAATGAGAATATCAAATATCGAGATGGGAAACCAGGAAGAAAATTTCAACATGAGTAACTATTCCCTGTCACAGCATAAATAGAATAGAAGGAATTTATTAATAAGGATTGTTGATGTCAGAGAGTGATGGATACACATCCCAGAGTAGTCAGGCCTCTTGATGCCTCACAATTCCCAGCCATGGTCATTTCAAGCGCAAAGGCAATGGCTCCCAGTCCCAGCTGAGCCATCTGGAGTTAGCCGCACCTCTGAGCTCCCAGCCAAGTCAGAGAAAGAAGCGGCGTCTCCAGACCCGAGCCCATCAGTTCAGCGTCGGCGATTCGAAGTTCGCTGGGCGATTTGAAAATGCGGATCGAAGTTCGGCGGGGCGAAGAGTGAACCAGGTTTGCAGTCCAGCGGATCAGGTTCTCCGGTGCGTCCAGCAAGCGATCCCGGATATCAGCCAGCGGCGACCAGCGGCGTCCAGCGCAGTCCAGCGTTGTTTTGTTCAAAGATCGCCAGCACCGAAATCGCGCGGCATAAACTGGCGCCCGCATCCAAAAGCGGCGGTCCAGCGACCGGTATTCATTAAAGAAATGGATCTGGTGGCGGGTGATTAATAGCAGTGGATCTGGTTTGCGGGTGGTTCAGTTATCAGCAGTGGATCTCGGTGGTGGTTTACAGCAGGATCTGGTCTGGTGGATTAGTACAGCAGTGGATCCGGGTTTCTGGTGGGTGGCTCCAGCACAGCAGTGGACTAGGTTTGTGGGGTGGTTTAGCAAGGGACTGGACTAGGTTTATGGGTGGTTTAGCACAGCAGTGGATAGCTAGAGCACCAGTACAATGTCAAATGGAAGTCACGTGAGTGGCATTCCCACCTCCTCGGAGGAAAATCTTCCAATATTTAATGAGTGGTGCGGGATCCCACAGAAATTGGACATTTTGGGCGGTGGGGAAGGGGGAAGGCTGAGCAAATAAAGTTGCCAGACATGTTCTGTGGATGTCTTTGGGGCCGTCTTGAAAACCCAGCCTGATGCACCCCCAGGAACATACCCCTGCCCATTTTCTAGATCCTCACCAAGACCCACCAGCTCTTTGCATATAGTAATAATAAGAAATTATAACAATTGCTGGCATTTCTGACACAATCTCATCTAATTTTTGCAGCAACTCCATAAGGAGGAACTATTGTTATCCCATCTTATATTGGGGAAACTGAGGCATGAGCAGTGAAATAATTTGCCCAAGTTTGCACAACACGTAGGAGGGGTTAGGACTTGAGGCCTTGCTGGTTGGTCTTTGTGATCCTGGAACCCAAGTTCTTCGAAGCTGGGCCACCCCCGCCCCCCTGGCTCATCCCAGGGGTGTGAGTGGATGTCCACCCAGGCCCCACTTCTGGGTAGCTCAGAACTGACAAGGGCCCTGGACTTTCTCCTGCCTTAGGAGGGAAAGGGAGCATTATCGTCCTGTGTCTCACAAGGAAGAGGCTTCCATAATGGTTTGGCTTTTGAAGATTTCCTTTATTTTATTGCTCCAATCCTGAATTTGGAGGAGAAGGTGTGTGGTCTTGGGTGAGGGCCTGTTCTTGACTCTGACAATGGTGGGACTGTGTCAGGATGTGATGAACAAATTCAACAGCAACAGCTATAGAAGAACTGAATTGCTACCTGTCAAATTGGTACAGGAAATAAGTGCAAATAGAAATTATTATGTAAACCAAAGAGACAAAAAGAAACAAAACTACAAAGAAACACAAAATGTGAAACTATAAAGCAATATATATATATAAAGCCAAACCTCTCAGTTTTGATAATAAATATAAGTGTTTTAGATTCCTCACGAAAATAGGAAGAGAAAAGTTATACACATGTACAAAAGAATGACTGAAGGGTTACCAGGCAAATGTAAATAAAGAAAAATCAAAGTGCTGATCTTAACATCAGTATAAAATTAAAGTAAAAATATTAAATAAAGGAGTCGTTTTATATTCATAAAATAGATACTCTTCAGTGAAAACATCACATGCTTTTTCTGAATTACTTAGTTCTCAAAAATATAAAGCAAAAATGATTAGAAATAAAGGGAGACATCAACAGAAGGCACTTATGGTGAAGAAAGCTTAATGTATTTCTCAGTCTTTCAGGGATGCACTAAATTAAGACAAGTAGGCTCTACTGTTGAACTATTTGAATAATTAAAACATTTGAATAAATAAGTATACAGAAAACTTTGTCACCTATAAATAGCACATTTCTTATATAATATTAAATGATGTACTAGGCTAAAATAACCAAAAAGACCAAAACCAAGCAAACCTCGGTTATCTCAAATGCAAACATCACGCATTCTACCTCTTAAAAGTAGAGTGCAATCAGAGTAGACCTGGTGTGAAAATGCCTCATCCACTAGAAATTAAGAAGCCCTTGGCTAAACAACAGTTGGATTAAGGAGCTAATTAAGATGTAATTTTAGGCTTTTTAATGAATATTCTAAGTGTAGCAAAGGTCAATCAAGATTCTTAAATGTTTTCATTATTAAATAAAAATATTATATTGAATTAATTAAACATCGAACTAACATAAGTGCACATGCATAGACACATGTTTTTATTTATAATTCAAACACCAACCTTTAGGAAAACAGAAAGGAAGAAAAAAAGGCCAGAGCAAAAACCAATACTTTTTAAAATCCAGAGAACCAGTAAATGAATCAAATATCTAATTTGGGGGTGAAAAGAAAATCACAACACGTACAATAAAATAAGAGAATTTGGGCAGTGGGGTAGGAGAAGGAACACCACCCATAAAACAATTCATTGATAAATTGGATTTTGTTAAAATTTAAAACTTCTGCTTTCAAAAGACACTGTGAAAAGAAGGAAAAGACAAGCCATAAACAGGGAGAAAATCTTTGTGAGCACATATCTGATAAGGGACTTGTATCTAGAACGCATGAAGAACTTTCCAAACCCAACCACGGAGACATCAGTGAAGAAGCTGGAGTAGGGAACCCCGGATCCATCTGTCTAGAAAAGCAGTGAACAAACCAGCAAAAATGATCAGAACCAAGTTTCTTAGAACTCTGCACACTAATCAAAGCTTGCAGCCACCAGGGGAGTGCGTCATCAGGAATCTCAGTAAGGAAGCTTTGTGGCCTTTTCACTTACCCTGGACCCATCCACCACTCGCCAGCTTGAGGCCTCGAAGACAACAGCACACATTCCTAGCACAGGAGTCTAGCACCGGCAGAGGAGGGGACAGACCTTAGCATGTGGTTGTGTGGCAGGAGAGGGGTCCCGATCCAGACCCCCACAGAAGGTTCTTGGATCTCACGCAAGAAAAAAATTCAGGGCAGGCCCATAGAGTAAACTGAAAGCAAGTTTATTAGGAAAGTAAAGTTGATTAAGAAAATAATGGCTACTCCATAGACAGAGCAGCCCCGAGGGCCACTGGCTGCCCATTTTTATGGTTATTTCTTGATGGTATGCTGAACAAGGGGTGGATTATTCATGCCTCCCCGTTTTAGACTCTTTAGAGCAACTTCCTGACATTGCCACAGCATTTGTAAACTGTCATGGTGCTGGTGGGAGTGTAGCAGTGAGGACGACCAGAGGTCCCTCTCATTGCCATCTTGGTTTTGGTGGGTTTTGGCCGGCTCCTTCACTGCAACCTGTTTTATCAGCAAGGCCTTTATGACCTGTGTCTTGTGCCGACCTCCCATCTCATCCTGTGATTTAGAAGGCCTTAACCATCTAGGAATGCAGCCCAGTAGGTCTCAGCCTCATTTTAGCCAGCTCCTGTTCAAGATGGAGTTGCTCTGGCTCAAATGCCCCTGACAATTGTGGCCCCTGGATGGACAGGCTCAAAGGGCTTGCCTTTCTTTCACATAACTTGGAGCTCTTAGGTGTCTCCCTATAGGCATTTGTTGAAACATTTAAAAGTCAAGTGTATTAGTCACTGCTGCCTGGGGCAAGGGATAACCGTTGGGGCAAACAATAGATGAACCATAAAGATTGGGAGGAAAGACTGGGGACTGAGATGCTTTGGATGGTACAGATTTTGAGGGTTTCTGCATATTCTTTGGAATCTAGAAATCCAGGCGCATACCCAGGAGTGTGTACAAATGTAGAAAAGACCTAAGACGGCTCTGCGTGCTCACCTCTGGCTGACCTTCAGCGTCTGTGCAAGCAGGAAATGAAGGCTAAGGCAGAGTTGAAAATTGCCTCCATGTTGAAGGTGTGCCCCTGAACACACACAGAGCCCCCCGCCCTTCAAAGACTGGGAGGTATTTTGCCCGTGTGTGCTATGTTTCAAGTGTTTAAGGAAACCTCTTGTCAATGAAATTTTACAGAAACCTCTGTAAAATATTTGAAGACATTTATTCTGAGCCAAATACGAGTGACCGTGGCCCATGACACAGCCCTCTGGAGGTCCTGAGAACATGTACCCAAGGTGATCATGTACCCAAGGTGAGTGGCTGCTCCATCACACCAGCTGTAGCAGGGAGGCACGGCTGGGCCGCACGCCCCATGGGCTGCTCCATCACACCAGCTGCAGCTGGGAGGCACGGCTGGGCCACACGCCTCATGGGCTGCTCCATCACACTGGCTGCAGCTGGGAGTCATGGCTGGGCTGCACGCTCCATGTAGCTGGTGGGAGCCTTGCCCTCCTGGGCGGGGCTACACCCACCCAAACTGCAGCTGTGATTCTGAGCCTCCCTGTTCTCTTGGAAAGGCCAGGAGCCGTCAGGACCTGCCTGCCTGGGTGCAGTGGGAGGGAGGGAGCCTTCTTGGGCCCCTGAGGGTGCCGGCTGCAGGGATGCCCGGGTCCTGTGCCTTGGAGGGCGGCTGCAGCTGCACCTGGGGAGCTCTTGCCCCACCCGCTCAGAAGCGGCAGGACCTGCTTGTCCCTGGCTCTTGCCTGCTCTGTAGAGTGGGAGGCCCAGGTCTGCAGTCATGGTCCCTGCAGGCTCCAGGATCAGATTCCACTGCCTGGCCTGTCTCTGCTCCGGGTGCCTGTTCTGATCTCACAGTGGGGTTGAGGCTGAGCCCCAGGGGCCATGAATGGCAGCAGGAGGCAGATTGATTCCTGGGTGGAAGGGGCAGGTTCTCAGTAAGGCCCCACCCTCAGCCAGGGAGACCCTGAAGGCTGGAGGCTGGACTGCGTCCCCCGGACTGGAGAGGGAACCCATAGTGCTTCTTCCAGGCCCACCCATGGCCACCCATAGACCAATCAGCATATACTCCCTCCCCTCTGGGGTTCATAAAAGCCCTAGGTTTAGCCAGAGCAGGGCAGAGGATGACCAGAGGACAGAGGGCAGAGAGACTGTGCGACAACCAGATGCAGAGAGGAGCTACTCTCTCTCCTGAGGGCTGCAGAGATGACCTGCTGGCAGGGAGGAGTTACTCTTTCTGCTGAGAGCTACAGAGACGACCTGCTGGCAGAGAGGAACCATCCTCTCCAGGGCCTCTTCTCCACTAAGAGATGCAGACATCAGGGTGACCAGTTGCAGAGAGAAACTACCCCAGGGCCCCCTCTCTGCTGAGAACTGAATACTCAGTGGATGACCTGCCTACAGATAGGAGCTACCCTCTCCAGGGCCTCATCTCTGATGAAAGCTGAGCACTTGAGGGGATGACCTGCCTACAGAGAGGAGCTACCCTCCCCAGGGCCTCGTCTCTGATGAGAGCTGAGCACTTGAGGGGATGATCTGCTTACAGAGAGGAGCTACCCTCTCCAGGGCCTCGTCTCTGATGAAAGCTGAGCACTTGAGGGGATGACCCGCCTATGGACAGGAGCTACCCACTGAGGGGCTCCTCTGAGCCGATGTAACACTCAGTAAACCTCCTCTTCATTTTGTTCACCCTCCACTTGTCTGTATACCTCATTCTTCCTGGATGCAGGACAAGACCTCAGCAAAGGTGCCACCAGCCACAGGGGTGTCTGGGAAGAAAACTGAAACCCCAAAGATTCCCTAACACTTGGTTTTATAAATTTTAGGGAGGCATGAGACACCAATCAAATACATTTAAGAAATATATTGGTTTGGCCAGAAAGGGAGGACAATTCAAAGGGGGGCCTCTGGGGCTTCCAGGTTATAGGTAAATTTAAACATTTTCTGGTTGACAGTTGGTTGAGATTGTCTAAAGACCTGGGATCAATAGAAAGGAAATATTCAGGTTAAGATAAAAGATTTTGGAGACCACGGTTCTTTTGGAGTCTCATGATGGCTGCCCTTAGAGACAATCAATGACAAATGTTTCCTATTCAGAGCTTTACAAGGTGCTAGACTCTCAGTTAATCTCTTCAGGATTGAGAGGGCCTGGAAGAAAAAGATCTAGCTATGTTACTAGAGATTCTTTACAGATGCAAGTTTTTTCCCCACAAAGGATGGCTTTGCAGGGCCATTTCAGAATATGGCAAAGAAACATGTCTTCAGGAAAACTGATTTTATTTTCTTCTTTGTCACGTAATGTTATGCCAGAGACAGATTGGAAAGTAAGTCACAATACACAAGGTTAAATAAAACCCATCTGATGAGAATTTATGGTTCATAGGGCATGACTCCCCAGACCCCTTAGATAGAAGGGCAAGATAAGAAAAAGCCAGAGCTTAGTCCTCACTCTGTAGAATCATTAGCTGAGACTGAACTCACAGAACAGAAACTTCACTGACCACATACAGCATAGAACACAGACTTCATAAAATTAGCTCAGAAAAGTTACTAAATAAACAGACGCATACTAAAAATAAGCAGCAACAAAATAAACTAAAACAAAAAAAAAAAACTAAATAAGCAGCAATGAGTTGGTTCTGATTGTTTTTGTCAGTTTATTCATTGCTTTTGTGAACAGATGGATTTTGGAGTTCCCTACTCCAAATCTGGGGAGAGAGGAAATTTTCATAGCTGCTACATTATAACATTCCAAATGTCTACTTTTCAGCAAAAAATTACAAGGCATGCAAAGAAACAAGAAAATATGGCCCATAGATGGTAAAGGGGGGAAAAAAAAAAGATCAACTGAATCTCTCTCTGAAGAAGCGGAGACTTTGATGTGCCTTACTAGACAAAGACTTTAATCAACTATTTAAAGTATGTTTAGGAGCTAAAGGAAATAGTGGGTAGAAAAAAAAAAAACTTCAGCTGAATTAAATTTAAATAGTTTAATTGAACAATGAAAGATTCGTGAATCAGGCAGCCCCCAGAATCACCACAGACTCAAAGAGACTCCAGTGCAACCATGTGGTGGAAGAAGATTTACAGACAAAAAAAGGAAAGTGATGTACAGAAATCAGAAGTGAGGTACAGAACAGCTGGGTTGGTTACAGCTCGGTGTTTGCCTTATTTGAACACAGTTTAACACTCAGCAGTGTATGAATGGTTGAACTATAGCTGCTGGGATTGGACAAGACTCAGCTATTGTTACGGGTGCAGATTCCTAAGTTAGGTTTTCAATCTTGTCTACCTATTAAGCTAGGTTGCAGTTCGTCCACAAGGACTCAAATATAGAAGTACAGAGTCCTTCTGAGGCCATATTTAGTTGGGTTTAACATGGGCAAAGAAAGAAAACCAGGAGAATATGTTTGAACAAATAGAGAATTTCAATAAAGAGACAGAAATTATGAAAATTACCCAAACAACTTTTAGAGATGAAAACTAAGATAACCGAGATGAAAATTTCACTAGAGAGGTTCAGTGGCAGATTTGAGCAGGCAGAAAAAGAGAATCAGTGACTTGAAGACAGGTCAATTGAGATTATCCAGTTTGAGGGTCAGAAAGAAAAAAGAATACAGAAAAATGAGCAAAGCTGGAGATACCTGTGGCCCCCACAAGCCACTAACTGTGCATAATAGGAGACCCAGAAGGAGAGGAGAGTGAGGAAGGACAGAGGATAGCTGAAGAAATAATGACCAAAAAGTCATAAATGTGATGAAATACATGACTCTACACATCCAAGAAGCTCAGTGAATTCCAAGGAAGGTGAACTCGGAGATCCTCACGAAGTTGTCAAAGGCCATCGAGTCCTGAAAGCAGAAAGAGAAATGCCTCGTGACCTGAGTGGGTCTGTGGTTTGGTCCCTTCTGACCACATGGTGGCTCTTTTTGTCGTGTTGAGTAATTTTTATTTTTTATCAAGAGCTTACAATGTGGTCGACGTGGTTGGGCTATGCCAGCGAACAATGCTGGTAGTAAAAAACCTGCCCTGTCTTCATCTTCATGGGCTTAGGTTCTATTGGAGGAGAAAAATTACTGACCAAAAGGTGACTAAAATGATAATCTAGGTGAGAAAAGTACTATGGGGAAAGAAATATAATAGGATCAGGGGTCCAGGGTGTGTGTGCCTGGGTGTGTGTGTGCACCCATGGGTGTGTGTGTGGTCATGGGCTGGCCACAGTAGGCTCCCTGTGTGCCTGGGTGTGTGTGTGCACCCATGGGTGCATGTGTGGTCATGGGCCGGCCACAGTAGGCTCCCTCTGTGCCTGGGTGTGTGTGGGCAGGCATGGGTGTGTGTGTGGTCATGGACTGGCCACAGTAGGCTCCCTGTGTGCCTGGGCCGTGTGTGTGGTCATGGGCTGGCCACAGTAGGCTCCCTGTGTGCCTGGGTGTGTGTGTGCACCCATGGAGTGCGTGTGTGGTGGACTGGCCACAGTGAAGCTCCCTGTGTGCCTGGGTGTGTGTGTGCACGCATGGGTGTGTGTGTGGTCATGGGCTGGCCACAGTAGGCTCCCTGTGAGATGACATCTGTGCACAGACCCGAAAGAGGTGATGCACCAGCCATGCGAGGCTGGGGGAGGCGTTAGGGCAGAGGGGCTGTGTGGGTGAACACCCACTGACCGAGAAGCAGCTGGGCCTGGGGCTGAAGGAGAACCGGTGACAGGAAGAGATGCAGGATGATCTTGAGTGGACTGGGAGCCACTTGCAGAAGAGGACCAGAAGGGCACTTTGTGAGGACTCTCTGCCTGCATTGTGGGACAGGGATGGTGCCTGAAGCAGAAGGAGGTATGATCTGCTCACACATTTACAGATCCCTTGGACTATGTGCCGAGGAGGTGCTCTTGTGAAGGTCACTGTGCAGGCTGCTGGGATTCAAAACTAGGAGGCGATTTCAGTGTCCAGGAACGTGCAGGGTGGGAACCTGGAGGAGGGAGTGATGGACCTCATCAGAAGTCGTTGTAATGAAGTGTTAGGGAGAAACCAAGTCAGAGGAAGTTAATGTGAAAGAGGGAGCTTCTGTCAGGAAAGGCTCTTAAAGGAAATCCTGAGATCCGCTTTCGTCGGTGGATCCTCCACCGAAATCTAGGATGCAAGGAAAAATGGACTTAAGGAGATATTTCTTAGGAGTGCTCCCTCCCAGCTCCCTCCCACCACCAGGGGGCCAGAATGCGCCCTCCTCCATCCCTCCCAGCCGTGCTCCCCTCCCTGGGAACTTTGGGGTGCTTGTTGGGCTGGGCTGGGGACAGACTGCATGTCCATAGGCAGCCAGATGAACTCACAGGGGGCTGGGACATCTCAGTGGCTCACTCCCGGGTTTTGGGGTCAGGCACTCTCCATCTCGGCTGCGGGGGACGTTACTGGCTGGACAGGACGCCGAGGCGGTGGAAGGGCGGGAACGGACACGAAATGGCGCAGGGACTGGAATCGCGGTAGGCTGACTTCGCGCGGCGGTTTTCTTCTAATTATACTCTGTGGGTGAAATTTCATCCCCGAGCTGAATTTAGTCATCTTCTTGAACTCCTGGTGAGTATTTTTTGCTGAAACATTTCAAAGTGAGTTGCAAATGCCTTTACATTTCATCCTGAAGACCTCAGCCTGCCTCTCCCAAGGACAAGTACAGTCTCCTCCATGGACACAGCGCCAAGCCCAGGAAATGGGACGTCAACACAGTCCTATCACTGACGTATAGCCCACAGGCAAATTTGTCCAGTTGTTTTCAAGATGTCCTTTGAAATATCCTTCTGTTTATTTATTTATTTATTTTTAATATTTTGAGACGGGGTCACCCCAGGCTGGAGTGCAGTGGTGCAATCATAGCTCACAGCAGCCTCCAACTCCCAGGCTCAAGGGCTCCTCCCACCTCAGCCTCCTCAGTAGCTGGGACCACAGCTGCGCACCACCATGCATGGCTAATCTTCTAATTTTTTGAGGAGATGGGGGTCTTGCTATGTTGCCCAGGCTGGTCTCCAACTCCTGGTCTCAAGCGATCCTCCTGCCTCTGCCTGTGAAAGTTATTATCTAGTTTTAGATCCAAGTATTCACAGATCACATATTGCACTGATTGTTCCATCAACTTGTTCTTCTCTAATCTAAAACACGCCCCCAACTTAGTGTGTGTGTGTTTTGTTGTTGTTCTTTGTTCTTGAAGCAGGAAACTCAATTTGCAGACTTTCAAACTTTCCCTGAAGGGAATTAAAGAACAAACGAATTTCGCCCAGGCTGAGCGGACCTTGAGGAATTGTGGCGCAGGTCTGTGGGAATGAGAGTGGCTGCTGGCCAGCCTGGGCGGCCGTGGGAGGTTCTGCCTCTGGGCCAGAGGGCAGGAGAGGCTGCTGGGGTTGGGGAGGCTGGAGATGGGGGAAGATGTCCTCGTCCATTCTGCCAGCTCCTTGGGGAAGGCAGAGGTCTCGCCTCCTTACAGAAACTTCTGACAGGCCCCAGATTACACAGTGGGAACTTCTTGAGTGCCTGGGAGGCAGACGCCCCAGCCTCACCCCATGAGGATCTCACAAAGGGTGTTTAGAAGACCAGACCAAGACTCTGGGCCCCTTGGCCAGCTGGAGCTGGCAGGAGGTCTGAGAGATATCCTTGAGGATCCGAGTGACCCGGGTACCACCGTGGGTGTCCTTGTGCTCACCCCTGGTCCTTGTGGGGATCAGGCCCAGAGGCCCTGACTTACAGCTAAGAAAGGTGGGCGAGGCCGGGCGCAGTGGCTCATGCCTGTAATCCCAGCACTTTGGGAGGCCAAGGCGGGTGGATCATGAGGTCAGGAGTTTGAGACCAGTCTGAACAGCATGGTGAAACCCCATCTGTACTAAAGCTACAAAAAATTATCTGGGTGTGGTGGCAGGTGCCTGTAATCCCAGCTACTTGGGAGGCTGAAGCAGGAGAATTGTTTGAACCCGGGAGGTGGAGGTTGCAGTGAGCTGAGATTGTGCCACTGGAGATTGTGCCTGGGCAACAGGGGAAGACTCTGTCTCAAAAAATAAATAAGTAAATAAAAAGAAAGAAAGGTGGGTGAGGAGAGGGTGGCTTTGCCACAGCTGCCCCTCGCAGGCTCCCCGGGCAGCTGCTGGGCGAGTGTTTCCCATGGATGCCGTATAGGAGAGGAAGGACAGGAGAGGCCCAGGAGAGTGGCCAGCAGCGAGAGGCCAAGGGTGAGCTCTGGGCCCCCCGGGCTAAGATGGGGCTTCCACGGCCACCAGGAATGGAGGGGGTTTCTGTGAGCCCCTGGGGAGAGGAGAGGTGCAAAGAGCTAGAACATGACCACAGGAGAAAAGAGGGTCTCCAGAAACCTCTGGAACCAGACTGAGGAGGAAATGACTTCAGGAGAAAGGAGGGTCCCCAAACCCCTCCAGGACCAGACAGAGGAGAAGATGACCCCAAATGAGAGGAGGGTCTTCATGCACTGCTGGACCGGACCGCGGAGGCAGCTTCAAGGTTCTACTCAGCACCCCGGCCCCCTCCCTGCCTTTCCCACCAGCGAAGCAAGCTGGGGACAGGGAAGGAGGGCGGAGAATGGAGAAGCCCCCTGCAGCCTAAGCCTTGGGAGGGAGCGACTGAGTCCAGGGACAAGGGCAGAGCTTTGAGTCACATCTTGGACCCAGCAGTCTCATGAATTGAGGCCGAGACACCAAAGTCAATGGTCTGCCCTGACTGCAGGGATTCAGGGCCCACTGAGCCACCCTCCAGTGGCCAGGAAAGTGTAAAGGAGACAGGAGGAGAACCTCCGTTGTGTGCACTCCAGAGACTTACCGAATATCCTCCAGCGGTCCCGGTTGTCGCCGATAAAGTCCGAAGCCCACGGCCTTCATGCACTTGCCCTGACCTGCTGGCGTGTCCCAGGACGGCGGCCTCCGAGGACAGAGCCTGTCTTGCTCCCCATTCCGTCCCAGCATCAAGGGCACTTCCTGTAACATAGTAGACACTCAGCAAACACGCGTTGAGTTTATAGACACACAGATGTGTCTCTCATTCATCTCAGAATCTCCGCATGTGGCCAATACATAAACACTGGGCCAGGCAGAACTCAGGACTGTGCAGGTTTGAGCTGCGGCCTTTGGCCTGGGATGTAGGGAGTGAGACTCTATTTATGTTCATATTCTTTGAGGCGCAGCTGATGGGAAAGTTGGATTTGTTCTTCAGGACAGGGTTCTCAGCCACCCTGGCTGGTGTGCAGCTTTTCTTCAGAAATAAGGATTTCTGTGCCTCACGGGACACCAATCATGGCCTTTTACTTCCCCCAAATCTGGAAGTCACCATAGCCATGAGTTCTAATAAATGTTTCTTACCGTTTAGACAGGGAGCGTCTCTTCGGGAAATCTGCCCTGGATGACAGCTGCAATTTGCAGTTAATTTGTGTCCCTGCCACATTCACATCTAAACATCTTTGAGTTTTTGTATCTAATGTACTCTGTCTTTTCTAAATGAGATGATGGTTTACTCTGAATGGGGAGTGGCACTTGCTATCCTCGTTAAGACTCACAGCACGCTTGAAAACAAAATGGTCTGAGCTATGAACAAGAGATAAAATTCATCTGGATTGGAAGGTAGTAGTGAGTTAAATGTGTGCCCCCGATATTCATGTCCTCCCAGAACCTCAGAATGTGATCTTATTTAGAAAACGGGGCTGGACACGGTGGCTCATGCTTGGAATCCCAGCATTTTGGGGAGGCTGAGGCAGGAGGATCACTTGAAGCCAGGAGTTTGAGACAACCAACCTGGGCAACATAGAAAGACTCCATCTCTATGAAAAATTTTAAAATTGGCTGGGTGTGGTGGTGTGCGCCTGAACTATCCTCCCAGATGAAACGTCTGAGCTGTGTCAGGATAGGAATTAACGAAGTGAAGGGGTTGGGCAGGGGCAGAGCTCCAGTGGGCAGCCATGCCAAGGCCCCAAGGCTCCATGCGTGCGGGAGGTTTCAGAGGCTCCGGAAGGCCGGGGGCCTGCAACAGCTCCCGCTGCCCTCCAGGGCAATTGCAGGCTTCCGGTTCCACGTTTTAAGGCAGGCTGTCATAGGCGTGTTGGTGTGCAGGGTACTGAACTTGCCCAATGTTCATTCAGAATGGACATACTGAAGAAGAACCCAGTTACCTGGCAGGAAGTTATGGAGTTGCCAGGACTGAGCTGGGTCCTAGGGAGGCGGGAGCGGGCGACTCACAGGCTTCCTGTGGTCTGGGCTCTGGGCTGGGCTGAGGGAGGCGGTGGAGCCACGCTGACCCTGGGCGCTGAGGATGAGACAGACACCTGCTTCTCAGCTGGGGCCGCCCCTCACACGGACGCCGGTTCTTGCTTTCCCCCGGCTGTCCTCTAGATGGAGCACGCGGACCAGACATGAGCAGGTGTCCCAGGAGCCTGAGCTCACCTGCGGACCTGCGGGTCCCTCCAGTTCACAGGACGGCCGAGCCCTGGGACCCACAGAGACGAGAGGGGCAGGCGCTCTGGGAAGGGGCTGGCTGGCTGGAGCCCCCCACAGAAGCCTAGCTGGGTCCCCGACCTGGGCAACCTGGGCTAGGGGTATGGCTGATATGGGCCCAGCAGGCACCGTCATGCCCAGACCCCACACAGCAGCAGCTCTGGGGCTCTCCTAATTCATCTTCCACTCTTCCCAGGGGCTACTTCAGGACAAGCTGCAAGGGTGGGAGCAAATGCCTTCCCTTCTGGAGGACGCCCTCCCAGCAGGCAGCCAGCCACAAGCCCCTTCTTCCAAATGCAGGTGACCTTCCCTCCCGCCCACTGAAAGGGTCAGCAGAGCCCTCTGTGCACAGGAAGATGTCCGCATCCTCCATACACTGGGAACTGGAACTCTGCTCCTCAGACAACAGCTTGGTCTGGGCCGATCCATCTTCCTCGCCCCTCTCAGGCCCACCTGGGCAGGCAGAGGCTTCTGGAGCCTTCTCTTGCCATCTGCCCTAGTGAAGGCCCTCCTGGGGGACAGTGGCGTGGGGGTTCTGTGGAACGGACTGGCTGCAGGCCAGGTGTGCCGAGGGTGTCTGTGCAGTCAGGGGCTACTCTGGGGAGGACCCCCCAGCGGGTGGGGAAGGACTGAACAGTGAGTCCCAAAAGGACAGCCTGGGAGCCCCTGCATCCAGGCCCCCTGGGTAGCCGGCTGAAGGCCTCTGCCCTCGACCTCTGCATTTGGGCTTCGGGACCTGGCCTGGAAATCTGCATATGGAACTCACTCCCAGGTGAGGATGGTGCAGGTGCCTCCAGGGAGCTCCCTGGGCAGGCCGAGAACCCTGCCCTTCTGTGACGTGGCCTCAGGCCAGGCAGTGGCCTCTGTGTCCAGAGCAGGCTTCTGCAACCAGACTGGGCTGTGGGCTGGGGTGGGTGGTGTCCTCTGTGTGTCCAGAACGGCTTCTGCAGCTGGGCTGGGCTGTGGGCTGTGGGCTGGGAGCTGGGATGGGCGATGTCCTCTGTGTATCCAGAGCAGGCTTCGGCAGCCAGGCTGGGCTGTGGGCTGTGGGCTGGGGTGGGTAATGTCCTCAGTGTTCAGAGCAGGCTTCTGCATCCGGGCTGGGCTGTGCCCACCACCTGCATTCCCCAGCAGCCTATTCTTCAGGTCTTGTCCTGTAGCCCTGGAGGGCCGGGCCACACACGAGCCCCCATTCATGTATTTATTTATTTCTTCATTCATTTACTTTAATTCAGAGAAAAGTGGTGCCCACCTTCAGCCCCGTGGTCTCTGCCAGGTGCACGGCCCCAGCGGCTCAGGGGCGGGGATCCCAGCGCCAGGCAGAAGCCCCCTTGTGAGCCACCCCCTTTCTGACCCTCAATTCTATGGAGTGAAATCCCAGGTTTTCCCCTGGTTTGTAAAAAATCATGTTTGAATTTCAACCCCCACGCTTCTTGTTGATCCCTCTGGCAAGACACTGTCCTACTTGTGGACAAAGCGGCAGCTTAGTGCTCCATGGGAAGCAGCCCGCACCAAGGGGAAGAACTTAATTGAAAGCCCTTTTTCTTCATTTTGTTCCTCAGCCCTCGGTCTCGTGCCCCCGTCCCCTCTCTGTACCACCTGATTCTGCGGGTGGGTGGCTCTGTGTATGGCGTAGGTGTTTCGGGTACGTGGGAAGAGGAGGGCTGTCAGGGCAGGGTCCACACGCAAGCACTGTCCGTGTTGAGCTTCAGAAAGTCGTTCCACCGTCTGAGCCCCGGTTTACACAGCTGTGACGTGGGCACACGGGGCCACGATTCCTACCCCTGAGTAACTGTGAGGAGCAAAGCAGTTAAGATGAACTCAGGCCTCACTATGGGCGTGCACTAGGGCTGCCGTGGGGCCGAGCTGACCCCTCCCCGGGAGGCCGTCAGCTCTGACCCAGATGGTGGGTGTGTCAAACTGCATTCTGACCTTGTATCAAACCAGTGAATAGTGCTTAAAAAGTCTGAAATAGCACCACGCCAGTGAATAGTGTTTAAAAAGTCTGAAATGGCACCGCAATCATGAAACGCACCAGGCCCTGCCCCTCCTGCCCCTGGCAAGGACCCAGAGAAAATCACCTTCTTTGTTTTGCTGGGTGTGTTTGATTTTTGTATTTACCTCCGTGTTTCCAAATAACAGGCTTATGTCACAGCTCAACATCTCCCCACTCAAACATTCCCTTCCCCAATACGGTGATATCACCTTCTTTATGGAAAAATGACGTTGGCTGCTCCTGTTATGATGCATCTGTGGCCGCACTCATGGCTGAGCCACGGCGTCCCGGCCGTACCAGGAGCCTCACCTCTTCCCCGGCTTGTTTTTCTGGGTGGGCGCCCACCCCTCTCTGCAGGATCCTCTTGCTCCTGTCTCCATGTTCCCCTCGGGGGTCCTCTTGTCAGCGACTCAGGGCCTCTGTCCCCCTACTGTGCCCCATTCCTCCTCCTCCCTGACGCACATCCTGGTTTCCGGTGCGTAGGCCACAAGCCGTGTCTAGATCCTGTGTGTGGAACGTGACTTCATGCCCTCACCTCTGTGCTTCTGCAGGGAGGTCCGTTGGCCCGGTGTCCGGAAGTGATGGCTCCACCTCGAAGCTCCAGCCCTCCCGTGGGGGAAGCAGAAGTGCTCCAGTTCCGGAGCTGGAACTAGGCTCTCCTCACCTGGGAACTTCCCATGCCAGAGCACTGAAGTTCCTTCGGGCCGTCCTGGCCTTTCTGCTGACCTTCCTTTTATTCTGTTTGAAACCAGGATTATTTATTTACTTTTAATTATTAGTTTTTTCTTTTTTCTTTTTCTGAGACACAGTCTCACTCTGTCGCCCAGGCTGGAGTGCAGTGGTGCAATCATAGCTCACAGCAGCCTCGACCTCCTGCACTCAAGTGATCCTCCTGCTTTAGCCTCTGGGGCAGCTGGGATTACAGGTGTGAGCCACTGTGTCTGGCTAATTTTTGTATTTTTTTGTACAGATGGGGGAGTCTCACTGGGTTGCCCAGGCTGGGCTCGAACTCCTGGACTCAAGGAATCCTCCTGCCTCAGCCTCCCAAAGTGCTGAGATTACAGGCCTGAGCCACCATGCCCAGCCCTGGGACTATTTCATCTGGAAGTTCATGTCCTTCAGCTCAGGTCAACCCTCTTTTTCCGTTTCCTCACTTCCTCTTCTCTGCCGTGTGCCCCCTGCTGGTCAGCACTGGGGCTGCTGCGGCTTCCACGCCACCGCCATGTGCCCCCTGCTGGTCAGCACTGGGGCTGCTGCGGCTTCCCCGTCTCCGCCCTGTGCCCCCTGCTGGTCAGCACTGGGGTGCTGCCCTTTCCTCTTCTCTGCCGTGGGCCCCCTGCTGGTCAGCACTGGCACTGCTGCGGCTTCCTCTTCTCCACTTGTGCCCCCTGCTGGTCAGCACTGGGGCTGCTGTGGCTTCCTCTTCTCTGTTGTGTGCCCCCTGCTGGTCAGCACTGGGGCTGCTGCGGCTTCCACGCCTCTGCCGTGTGCCCCCTGCTGGTCAGCACTGGGGCTGCTGTGGCTTCCTCTTCTCTGCCGTGTGCCCCCTGCTGGTCAGCACTGGGGCTGCTGTGGCTTCCTCTTCTCTGCCGTGTGCCCCCTGCTGGTCAGCACTGGGACTGCTGTGGCTTCCGCGCCTCCGCCGTGTGCCCCCTGCTGGTCAGCACTGGGACTGCTGTGGCTTCCACGCCTCTGCCGTGTGCCCCCTGCTGGTCAGCACTGCGGCTGCTGCTGGGGCCTCTGGATTTGTTTTCTCATTTTCCAGCCGCTGGTCTCCCTTGCTGCTCTCTGGTACCTTCCTCAGTCTCGTCTCCTGTTCCTTCTGTCCAGGCTTCATCCTGTTTCATTTCTCCACCCATGCTGGTGCATGAGAGCCCCTCCTGTTCCCTGGACCTCACGCTGTCCCCAGCCACCCCACGCCCTCCTCGTTCGTCCACTCTCTGCTATCTCCTCATCTCTGCTGTCTCCACCTCTCTGCTCTCAGCACAGTCTCCACGCCATGTGTTTCCCTGTGGTTTTGTGTCTCTCATGCCAAAGGCTCTCACACGTGTGATGGTGCTTGTGTGTCTTTCCATAGTGGACAGCAAGGGCCGGCCACTCTGTCTGGACCATCAGCTCCACCCTTGCTGTCCCTCCACTTACCCAGACTCCAGCAGTGCATGAGCTGTCATGGGCCTCGTGCCGCCCTCCTCAGTGTTCTGACTCCATGCTGGCAGTACCACGTTTTATACCCAGCCCTGCTGTCATCTGGTGCCTGCGGGGACTCCTCACGCCTCTCCTCTGCCCCTCTGGGTCTTCCCCCAACACCCCACAGTGAAGGGTGCCCCATGCCCTGGCCGAAGTCAGGTCCTGGAGGTCACACTTTCTCCTTCTCTTCTGCCTGCCTCCAGTCCCGTAGCAGGTCCTGCTGGTCTCTCCCGGGCCCTGGAATCTGCGCACCTTCCCTCCCCTGTGGTTGCTACCCTGGCGGTGGTGGCCGGATGACGGCGACCGCTGCTTCTGTGTGGAGCACTCCCCTCTATCAGTCCAGACTCTGGGGCATGTCTGTTTAAACACTAACTTAATTCTATCATGGTCGTGGGTCCTGACATTAGCATTTCTGGACCAGTCCCACATGGCAGGGTGGGCACAGCCACTGCGTTTCTCCACCTGTGCCCCCGGCCCTGCTCCTGGCATCACTGCTTCCCTTCCTTCAGGCCCCTTGAAGCCCCTCCTGGAGGCTGCGTGACTCCACTCAGGATGCTGTGACAGCACCATGGACGGGGCAGCTTCAACCACAGACAGTCCCAGAGGCTGGAGTCCGAGGTCACTGCGTGGCAGGGCTGGTTCCTCCAGGCCTCTCTGTAGCTCATGGACGTCATCCTCTCCATGTCCTCACGGGGCCATCCCTCTGTGTGTGTCCTGGTCTCCTCATAAGGGCCCTCGTCAGATTGGACTGGGGCCACCCAAACCCTCATGCCACTTAATCACCTCTTTTGGTTCAGTCCCAAGCAGAGACATGGTGGGGCCACCTCCAGCCACTGAATGATGGGGCCACAGTGCCTCCCTGGCTGCCCCACACACAGTGTCTGCCCGGCTCATCCTCTGCCCTCACTGCCTTCCTTGCCGTGTGCAGGGTCCTGTTTGTGACCCGTCAGTGCATTTACTGTGCATCTCCCACTGCTCTGCAAGGCAATGGTGATGAGGACAGAGTTGAGCCTCTCAGGCCGTGCTGCACCCAGCCTGGCACAGCTTCAGTGGGTGTCAGGGACTTTGTGGAATGGACAGGTGAGTGTATGCAGAGACTCTTAGAAGAGGGGGCCACAGTGACCGGCCCCACAGCTGATTTCTTGGGGCTCCTGGGCCATGTGACCCTGGGCAGGTGGCAGCCAGGATGGCGGCTCCTGCCTCTGCCCCTCACACAGTGCCAGCAAAGGAGACTCTGACCCGGGAGCCCAGTCCCATCTCTGCAGCCCCCACCTTACTCCTCTCAGCTTCTGGGGGTCCTCAGGGCAGGGAGAAGAAGAGGCGAGGGTCGGCTGAGTCCCTCGGCTAGGAGAAAATGGCAAGAGGCCAGAGCTGAGTGTGTGGCAAGTGCAGCTGTGAAGCCGGGGCCAGGCGACGTGTGGGACGGTTATGGAAGGAAGGCTGAGCTCCAGGGAGGGCTGGGCCCTGCACTGAGGCAGGGAGGCCGGGGAACCTGCTGGAGGGCTTCCTCACATTGTCCGCTTGTTTCCTTTGAGGGGTCTGCAGTCCTCTGCGAGTCTGGCCGTCGGGGGAGCCTGCCCCACCCTCAACTCAGCCCCGGGACACTCGGGGGTCCAGGTGGGGCCTCTGTACCTCTTCCCAGCTCATGGGGCTTCAGGCACTGGGTGGGCTGTTCCAGGAACCTAAATTGATGTAGGGACTGGGAGGCTTTCCCTCTCTGAGACTTAGTTTTTCCATCTGTAAAACCAGAAAAATAAAATCAATCTTGCGGTTTTGCTTCAGAGACGAGTAACGATTGACCTTGATGGCTTGGTGGGCGTGCAGCACAGAGAACGGTGGCCACACGGTGGGGAGTGGCCACGAGGAAGCGGCTCAGGAGTGACCGTGACGAAACGGCTCAGGAGCGGGGGCCCTGCCCCCAGGAGCTGTGACTCCCACACTCTCACCTCCGGGACTCTCGGCGCCCTTGGCCCACAAGCTCTCCTTGCTCCCTCCGGGGCTGGGCCTTCCTGGGGCTTGTTGGAAGGAGCCCAGAGTCTCCCCAGGGGCCTCCCAGGGGCTCCCAGGGCAGAGGCCTGCAGTGGGAAGGGGCTGGCACCCTTCACATCGCTCCTCGCTTGCCACAGCCCTGGAGCAGCTGCCCCGCCGCGCCCAGCCATGGCTGCCCAGTCCTGCTGGAACACCAGGAGTCACACCTTGCCAGGGCTACTGACAGGGGGTGCCCTCGGGGCCGCCGCGGCTTTGGGTGGCGGCCCCATCCTCTGAGAGCAGTCCAGGACCGACCACCCTGTCTTGGAGGCGGGGCCTCACCTGGCCTGTTTGCGCCAGGGCTTGACAGGCAGCCCCCTCCGGCTCCAGCAGGCCTTGGGTCCAGGCCACCTTGAATGCTGACTCTCGGCCGTGCCTGGTTCCAGGACTGGCTTTTTGGAGAGCGGGTGAACAGGCAGCCATGCACCAGGGTGTGAGGGACCCGCCCCGTGAGGCCGACACACATCTGCTGTACCTTTATTGCACTTTTATCACATTGCAAACGATTCCACAAAACTCTGCAAAGGTCAACCCACAGCTGCGCACAGCCAGCCCTGCAGGACACGCTTGCACCAATCATCTGCAGTCAAGTCCCAGATGGGCACAGTGGGCCAGAGGGCGGACTCGCAGGACGCCTGGTCATCAGGTCCTCCAAAATCACGTGGGCATCCGTCCACCAGCGCACAGGCCAGACGTCCAGCGAGAGCCTCCTCCCATCCTCAGACGAGACCCTCCAGCCCTCCAGGAGCCGAGGCCCCAGGAAGGAGAAAGAGTTTTGACTTGAAACAGGTCCCGAGTGTGAGAGCACTTGAGGGTTGAACGTGGCCTTGAGGGGCCCCCAGAACCGGGGAGGGCGGCCCTCGTGTTTGGTTTGGTAGGTGATCGGAGTCTGTGTACACGTTTCTGTTTATATACTTATTCATCATATATAAATACAAAATAGTAAATAAAGGCTCCTTTCCCTACAGAAAGGATGGAATGCCTCGGGCGCCGGCCGCCTCTGTCCGTGAGCACAGACAGCGCCTCCTTCCCAACCTTTTCTGGTCGAACACTCACAAAACGTGTCCTGTTAGACCTGGGGAGCCTCGCCTCCCGAGGCAGCAGCTCCCGACTCCGCTGATCTCGTCCTGCCTCTGAATTCACTGAATTCACGACGGGCGCGGGCACGTGCGCTTTTTGGGAGGCCCGGCCCCTCTGGCTCCGTCCCGGGCAGCGCGGCGGCCGGTGGACACTACCTCGCCGAGGCGGCTCTGTGCTCAGTGTCCAGGTCATCCTCCACCACGCTGCGGAGCCCGTCCCTCTCCACGCAGTCCCGGACGGCCTGCAGCACGACACGGAGCCGCCGGTCCAGGGCCTCCAGGTGCGGCTGGTACAGCACAGGTGCCACCTGGTCCCCCCGCAGAGACTCGGCCATCAGCAGGCTCAGCTTGTACTCTTCCTTGGCCAGGAGCTGCAGACGCAGGTAGGTGGACTTCCGGATCCTGGGGAGGAGAGGGGCGTCAGGCCTGGCACGGGACAGGGGAGATGCCTGGCCATGGGACAGTGAGAGACAGTGAGAGGGAGATCGAGAGAGTGAGTGGGAAGAGACAGAGAGAGAAAGAGGGGGACAGAGACAGAAAGAGAGAGAAAGAGACATACACAGAGAAAGACAGACACAGAAAGAGACAGAGAGAGAAAGCAGGGAGAGAGAAAGGGAGAGAGACAGAGACAGAGAGACAGACAGAAAGAGACACAGAGACAGGCAGACTGAGACAGACAGACAGACAGACAGAGACAGCAGAGATGAGAGAGACCGCGACAGAGGGGCCTGCGATCTGACGCCTCGTCAGTCACTGGGCTGTGTGATCTGCACCAGGGTGATCTGCGGCCTCTCATCTGCACAAGGGATGAGGGTGCCCTTGCAGGATGTGGTGGCCGGCGTACTTCCCAGAGGGGTCCGGCAGGAGGATGGGGAGTGAGGAGGACGGCCCGCTCACCCAGGAGACTGACCCCAACTCGGCGCATTTGCCCAACACGGGTGCTCTGATGCCTCGTTAGAGAAGGACAAAGCATTTGCCCTGTAGGCTGCGTCCCCAGCCATGAGAGGGGGGAAAGGGGGTCTGAACCCTGGTAGAAGGTGGCAGTGGCAATCGCAGAGTCTGGCAGCCGCGCGGGGGAGCAAGGTCTCTGTGTCTCAGTCAGAGTCTGCCCTGGCCTCGAGTCCTCTCTGTAACTGGGGTGGCAGGATGGACACAGACGTGCTGGATGGGCCTGTAGGGGTGGGCAGGTGAGGTCTGCGCCTCCAGGCAGCAGAGTGAGGGTGTGGGTTGAATTCGGGGCTGTGGTTGAATTCAAGAGGAATCATACTTTCCTCTCCCAGTGTAATGGCCGGGGTGGGGTGGGGAAGGCCGTGGCCGCCTCTGTCTCCTGCGTAGGGGGGAGGAGGGGGTGGAGCTGGAGCTGGCTCCGGCAGGGGCTGTACCTGCAGCATTGCTGTAGCGGCACCAGGATGGACAGTTCGTCGTGCGAATACTTCCCAAACCTTCCAGAACAAAAGCAGAATTGTCAAGGGCCTCTGTACAAGGCTCCTAACAGGCTGCTGGGCTGGGAGCCGGGACAGGGGTCCACCCTGGCTGTCCCCGACACCCCAGGCAGTGGGTCCATCCCGCCCATCTCCAGCACCCCAGGCAGTGGGTCCACCCCGTCGGTCTCCAGCACCCCAGGCAGTGGGTCCACCCTGCCCGTCTCCGCAGTGGGTCCACCCCGCCCGTCTCCAGCCCTGTATGTGGGGTCCTGGCCTCTGGCCTGGGGAAGGGTCCCGGGCAGCCGAGTTGAGATGGCTCCAGGGAGCATCAGCCCACAGCTTAGCCGTGGAGCCGTCTTTGCAGCCACACACACAAGCTATTGGGGCCCAAAGCCCATCTCTCTGAGGCCTCCAAGCCTGGGAATGGACGTCCTCCTGCCCGAATTACCTCCAAGCCTGGGAATGGACGTCCTCCTGCCCAAATTGCTCACCTCGTGCTTTGTTTATTAGGGGTCACCCTACCTGGTCACCAGGGTCTCATCGTGCTACCCAAGACCACCCGTGGCAGGCCAGCAGCAGCCGCAGGGGGACGCAGAGGCCGTCTATCCCCGGTAGGCTGGCTCCAGGTCCCACGTGCGGGCAGAGGCCCGTCTATTCAGCACAGTCCTGCTCTTCCTACCAGCAGCCTCTCCCAGCCTCTGTTTCCCAGGTAACACCAGGTCTGCTAGGACTTGGTTTGCAGCGTTCCTGTGCCTCGGAGGTCCCTCTCCTGGGGCGGCCCTCCGTCCCGGTTGGGGCCCGGGGCTACCCCCTGCATGTGGCTCCAAGATGGGCCTTTGTGGCATTCCCATCCCTCCACTGGAGGGTCTGTTCCCCACTTCCCGGCGTCTCAGCTGGGCTGCAGGTAGCTGGGCCAGGAGGCGGCTGCCCCTTCCCCAGGTGTGCAGGGCAAGGACAGGCTCACCCTCTTCCATTGTCTAAGTGGATGATGAACGTTTCATTCCCAAACTTCTCAAACGTCTCGTAGTGGTGACGGTCCATGTTTCCTGTGGAAAGAAGCAGAAACCATCAAACCATCACAGCTTGTGGGAAGCCGGGCTGCATAGCTCAGAGGCCTCTGTGCCCTGCAGAGCGGCGTCTCCTCCTCCCAGCGTGACCTCTAAGCAATCTGACCCCTCCCCAGGCCACGGGACCGCAGCTGGGCCATGCCACAGACCGTGCCCTGCAGAGCCCTGGGTGCATCCACTCCACGCAGGGCGGGTGACACGGGGACCCTATTCCCCTGCGGGACGTACCCATGAGGAAGTCGAAGATTGTCATGTCCATGACGTCCAGGATGCGGTGGCTGCTGTCGTAGGGCGGTGTCTGCTTCACCTCCTCGCAGTAGTCAGGGTCCACCTCCCACCTGCAGGGAGCCAGCGTGAGACGGCCGGGCTCTGCTGTGCAGACGGGGAGCCCGGTGCGCCATGAGGAGCATAGGAGAAACACTGGGGCAGGGACCCTGGCGTCTGCAGATGGACCTGCCTCGGCCGCAGTGCTGAGGCTGCATCAGCGGGAGCATGGGTGTGGGAGGGGACGGGGTCGCTCTGCCCTGCCCCAGGGTGACCCCACCTGGAGCTGCCTTTAGCTCTGGGCCCCGTGTTTTTTGCAGGGTCTCTGTGGGGAAACAGGACCTGGACACCACACTCACGAGGACAGCACGGGGCGCAAAGAACAGGGGCCGTTTCTCCCGCAGGAGGGAGGAGAGGGGCAGCGGGGAGAGCAGAGCTCAAACGCTGAGAGGCCCTAATTTGAGGGACCTGCTGGGCAGACCAGCCCAGGTCAGGGAAGTGCATGGAATTACTGGAGTAAGGAAGCCCTTTGTCACTGTCTCATCAGGAAGCGGTCGTCTCACACAGGCCAGCATCGCACAGCAGGCTCTGCACCCATCTCTGCCACCCCTGTGGCCGCCGACCGTCCCACGCCCGCCCAGGCCCAGCTCCCTCTGCTGTCGGGCAGCCAGGAGCCAGCCCCCGGCCCCACACTCACTCGGCCTTCTTGCGCTTGTGGTAGGAGCGCCGCCAAGGGTTCCGCCAGGTCTTCCTCTTGGCCAGGGACAGGTCGGGCAAGAAGGCTGCCAGCGAGCCCTCGATCTGGTCCGGCTTCCCGCACAGGGCGTGCTCTGTGGAGCAGTAGTAGGAGCACTCGCCGTAGAAACAGATGTTGTTGGCTGGGGAGGGACAGGCTGCAGGTTACCCGGGCCACACGGGGCCGCGTCCTCACCTGTGGTCTCACGGCCCCCAAGGCCGGGCCGGGCTCTGCCTGGTGCTTCTCACGGGCAGGACTCACCCACAACTCCCCCATCAATCCCAGCAAACACCTCCACCGCACAGTATGGAAAAGTGAACCCACAGAGCTGACTTCCTGAGGCCACACAGCTCCCCAGAGGCAGAACCTGGCCTGACCCCTCGAAAATCAGGGGTTGGTCTATGGACATCCTAGGGCTGACATTTAGTTGCTTAAAAATGCATTTGTATTGTCAAGAAAGTTAAGATGCAATCCCCAGAACGGGAGAAAATGTTCGCAAACCACACATCTGAGGATCTAGCATCAAGGGGGTATGAAGGACTCTCATCACTCAATCACAAAAAGACGAAACGCCAACTAATACACGGGCGGAGGGCTTGAACAGATGATTCTCCAAAGACGACGCCGATGGCTGACAAGCATGAGAAGAGACGGGTGCCATCGTGAGTCACCAGGGAGATGCAAATCAAAACCACAGTGAGGCACCACCTCCTCTCTGCTGAGAGGGCTTCCTTCAAAAGAGCAGAGGACAGCAGCTGCTGGCTGGGATGGGGAGCTGCCGCCTCTGTGCACTGCTGGCAGGCGGGGCGCACACGGTGCAGCCGTGGCAGAAATGGTCTGCACCCCTGATGGATTCAACACAGCGTCCCTGTGTGACTCAGGAACTCCCCGCCTACGTAAACCCGTAAGAGTAGAAAAGACATTTCCACACAAAAACTCGGGCACGAATGCTCACAGCAGCACTGCTCACCACGGCCGAAAAAGAGAGAATCGACCCAAATGTCCATCAAGAGAGAAGTGGACAGGCGGGGTGAACGTGTTCCATCCGCACGATGAAACGAAACGAAATGAAACGAGAGAAGGAATGAAGCCCTCACTAAACCCGAGGACCCTGTGCTCCAAGAAGGAGGCCAGACAGAGGAGGCCACACGTCCTACGACCCTCTTGATACAGAACGCCCGGAATAGGCAAATCCAGACAGACTGGGGGAGGGACTGGCCGCCGAGGGCTGTGGGGCGAAGAATGGAGATGGTCTGTTCACAGAAACGGGGCTCCTTTTTGGGGTTGGGAAGACCCCAAAATTCTGGATTCAGACAGTGGTGATGGTGGCACACCATTGTGAATATACTAAAAGCCACGGAACTGTACGCTTTTAAGTGGTAAATTTCATGGTGCATGAATTATACCTTAATAAATAAAAAGTAATGAGAAAAATGCAAGAGCTGTCCAGGCCCGCTAGCAGTGGGGGTTCACTGCTCTGACGCTGGAGGCCCGGCCGACGGCGCTATTCCTGACTTTATTTGCTGACTGAATCGTTTTTCATGCTTTATTTGTGTGTGGAGAAACGCTGGAGAGTCTGGGGCTGTAGAACTGGTGAGGACGTGGTTTTGTCGGGGCCAGAGCCTCGAACCTCACTCACAGCACCCCCAGTCCCAGCATTTCTGCCATTTGAGCACACGGCTGACGTCTCAGCCAAAGGGGTCCCTCCTTGAGCCATGCAGCCGGGCTGAGTGATTCCAAGGGTCTCTTGGGGTGTTCCTGGAGCCTCCAGGCTGCAGGGCAGACTCCCCGTGAGATCTGAAGACAGACTCGGCAGGGCACTTCCCAGCGGAGTGAACAGGAGGGTGGCCGGTATGGGCTGCCTTTTAGCTGAGTAAGTTGAGGTTCTGAGAGGAAATGGGGTGAGTCCCAGGCCCCCCTGGTCCCCACCACACCCCACGCACCCGGCAGGTCCCGGCTGGTCTGGCCCCAACGCCCCGATCACCTGCCTGCCCCCTCCTTCCCGCGCCCCCTCTCCCCGGTGCCAACGCTGGATAATTACTGTAAGAACGATCAAAGAAAGACCAGCTGCAATCCTGTCGCGTGTTGATACAGATTAATCAGCAGCCCACAGTCAGACGAGGCAGCCCCCCGGGGCAGGAGCTCCATTTCAGGAGCAAAATCTCATCTGAGCACTCATTGGCTGGAGGCTTAAAATGCGTCTGCCGTCCTCGGCTAAGCCGGTTTCAGATGGTAGCAGGTTAAAAGAGAAAGGCATTTCTTGGGCCCCCGGCCATTCCTCTTTGCAGATCCAAGTTGGGTATTAAAGGGGCCTCCCGGGTGGGGTTAGAAGGGCCCTGAGCTGTGTGACCTCGGGCGAGTGCCTCCCTGCTCCGTGCCCAGCCCCTCGCCCAGGAAGCGGGGGACCCAGCAACGCCTGCATCCCGGGCTGGGAATCACACAAGGAAGACGCGGGAAGGCAGCTGTCAAGGTAACGCAGGCTGCCCTGCACTTGGAGGGCTGGGCTTTCTGGGAGGAAGGAGTGTGAGTCCTTTTCCATTTTAGTAAATAATAAAAGACACAAACAGCAAGGAGGAAGCCAGGGTCCCGGACACACCCAGGAGAGATCCTGCCTCCTCCAGTCGCCCGAAAATGGCGTCACGGTTGGCCTCCTGGAGAGCAAGCCGGGCAAGAGTGTGGCTCCTGACAAGGACCAAGGCGGCCCCTTCACCCTGCGGTTGGAGCATCTCTGACCATTCCTATCTCTGACTGTGTCGGGGGGCTGGCCCGGCAGGAGGATAGTTTTGCAAGGCGGACGTCTGCCACCTGCCACCCTGGACAGCTGTGGGCCCAGCGGACACTGTTATTTAGGGCAGCGGCTCTGACTGCGCGAAGTGGGTCCATAGCTGGAAACCTGCCACCTTCAACGTGCGTTTAAGCTGGACACAGCACTGGAGAGAGTCCTGATGACCACTCTGCCAAGCCCAGGCCACCGTGGCAGGAAAAAAGTCGAAGCGAGTGATGGCAAACCCTTCTGTCCAGGCTGTGTCGGGCTGAGTGGCTTCTAGAGCTGCGGGGCACCTGGGCCTGGTCCTGGGGGCGCTCACCTTGCAGAAACGCAAAGCTGTGCGTGGACGACCTGTGCACCTCTGGGATGTGTGCAACGTGCAGATGGTAACTTACATGAGAAGTGGGGGAGGGAGTTCCGTGAGCGTTTGGGGCTTAGGAGAGGTAGGCTCTAACTGCGGCCCGGCCCCTACACGGCTGTGCGGTGCTGGGATCCTAACTGCCCTCTCCGAACCTGAGCTCCACAATCCCTACGCGGGGCAGGGGGCTGCTTAGGGCTCACCCTCCTGCTTCCCCCTCCCAGAGCCCACCTTCCCCAAGCACTAGTCCGGGCTGCCTCTCGTTCCCTCACTTTGCCCTGGCTGATGGGATTTTCCCTTTTCTCACTGACCCCATGGGAGGGTCATTCAGGCCACGGGAGGCCGAGGGGGTGTCTGCAGTGGGCTCAGCCCTCCGAGGTGCCCGGGGCTCCTGCAGAGCCTCTGAGGTCACCTGGTATCCGCGGTCGGGAGACGTACGCAAAGCAAAGTGGAGCAAACGAATCGGAACAGATTTTGTTCCCTGGAAGAGGAATCCAGGCTGGCTCCTGCGCCGCTCCCTGCTGCTTTAGAGAAAGCCAAGTGCTCATAGAGGCTTCTGGAAGAAATCGGACTGACAGGGCAGAGTGGCCGGAGTGGCAGCAGCAGGGTCCCGGGGGCTGCGTTCCGAGGCACCCGGCAATGCTGGGCCCGGCTGCTGTGGAAGATTCAAGGACTCGTCTGTCTGGGCAGGGAGACGGAACTGTTGGGGCCTCCGGCGGCCGAGGACATCTTGGGATTCTAGGGGAGAAACTTGCGCTGCCCTGGAAAACGCAACTAATATCCGGAAACCAGGAGTGGCCAGGGAAGCTGCCAGAACGCGTAATCAAAGTGGTGGCTCCGGGGAGACGTGAGAAGGGATTCCAGCAATGGCAGCAAAGGTGGTCGACGGCCGGCTTGCAGTGCAGAGCTCAGGGCTGCTCCGGTGACCACCGTCCCTGGCCTGCTGAGGACCTGGGGATTCCAAGCGTCAGCCAACATGGGACGTAGAAGTGACTTAATACACCTGCTTCGACTGATAATCAACTCAGTCTTCTTCTTTTTTTTTTTTTCTGATGGGGTCTCACTCTGTCACCCAGGCTGGAGAGCAGTGGTACGCGATCATAGCTCACTGCAGCCTTGACCTCCTGGGCTCAAGCCATCCTCCTGCCTCAGCCTCTTGAGTTGCTGGACTCGCAGGTGCACGCCACCAGACCTGGCTGATTTTTTTCGTTTTTTGTAGAGATGGGGTCTCGCTCTGTTGCCCAGGCTGAGCTTGAACTCCTGGGCTCAAGTGATCCTCCCAGTGCTGGGATTACAGGCGTGAGCCTCTGTGCCCAGTCACTCAGTAAAACCTTAAAAATGGGGAGGGAGCAACCTGCCCCCACAGGCTCGTTTTACAGTGAAGTGAGGAGTTCCGGAGATGCTGCTCGGAGCATGGGCCAGGCAGGGCACGTTCTCAGCATTGATGGGCGTCCTTGACCCCTCCCTGCGCGACCCTGTGACGGTCTCTTTCAGTCGGTTCTGAACTGACCCTGTGACCATCTCTTTCAGTCGGTCCTGAACTGACAGCCTGGTCTGCAATGCAGAGAATCCAGCCTAAGCTGGAGGAATTCCCACCGTCGCTGCACAGGGTGCTGGCACCTGAGGATGGAGAATGTCAGTCTTTGGAACCTTTGGAATACATCACTGTAAAAGTTGCAATAAAAAATTGTAAAAAGACGTGGATAAGAAGCAGTCAGGCATCCAGGCATCACCGGGGTGGAGCCCAGCCTCAGTGGGCACCAGGGTGTGCATGGCGGGCTGCAGGGCGGTCAGTCCTGTGAACGGTGGGGCAGGAGGCGGTGCCCGGACGGTGCAGTCAGGGTCCACCCAACGGCTGACAGCGGCCGGAGCTCAGTCGTGCTTAGGAAGCCCTGGACTCCCAGGGTGGGGAGGCGAGTTTCAGCCCCTTAGAAAATATGGACAGCTCAAGCCATCCAAACAGGGACTGAATTATCTGTGAGCCAATGTGTTCCCCATCACTGGGGTGTGCCTGGCTCAGGCACAGCAGACCAGGGAGCCCTCAAAGACCCCCACACTCAGGCTCTGCCTCTGCCCCGATTCCTGGTGTGTGAGGCCAGGCACCACTGGGCCAGGGAAGGGAGCCCTTCTTCCTGCCTCTGTGGAGCTTTCTGTCCTATTTTTCTCTTATTAATGGGCTTTGAGAGGAAGAAAACAAATGAGGATTTTGGTGAGCCCCGGCTGACGGAACGAAACTTAATTAAATCATGGATTCAGAGGCCTGGTTCTGACAAATTCATGAATGCAGTTAAGAGAAAGTGCAGAGTCCGCACATTGATCCGAAACATCTGCAGAAAATGAGCTTTCAGGTCAAGGTTTTATGTGCCAGCAAATCCAAAGACGCAGCTAATCAGGGGCCCTAATTGGATTTTATCTGCATGAATTAAACAGATGGGCCAGGAGAGCGGCTGAGGCCCCCGACAGCGAGAGCCTCCAACCCGGAGGGCCCCTCCCCAGCGAAGTCCTTGCTCTGCAGGGTATCCTGGGGTGACCACTGGGTGCCTTCATTCCGCAGTACCCACCACCGCTGGGACCACTCTTGACCTTCAAGATGGAAACGTAGGGGACCGAGTTCAGGACAGGCAGGGGAGTGTCCCAGAGCTCGGCAGGTGAGCGGTGGAAATGGGAACAGGCTGTGAAGCAGGGGCCTGGCGCAAGGGAGGCACTCGGAGGGGAGGACTGAGCCCTCGGCAGAGCCGCTAATGCCAGTTTCTTTTCTTTTCTTTTTTTTTTTTTTTGAGACAGGGTCTCACTCTGTTGCCCAGGCTGGAGGGCACTGGCACGATCCCCACTCGTGGCAGCCTCCACTCCTGGGCTCAAGCAATCCTCCTGCCTCAGCCTCCTGAGTAGCTGTGACCACAGACAAGCACCACCACGGCTGCTAATTTATTTACTTCCTGTAGACAGGGGTCTGGCCATGTTGCCCAGTCTGGCCTCAAACTCCTGAAATCAAGTGACCCTCCCCCCTTGGCATCCCCAAATGCTGAGATTACAGGCATGAGCCACCACACCCAGCCCAAATGTCAGGGTTAAAGCAACCTGGGTAGATAATTAAGTAGAAAATAGTGTGTTTATGTGTGCACTGTACTTATCACGTACAGTCTTGAAGGTTTTATAAACCTCAGCACCAACAGAGACATCTAATCCCACCTGACATTCAGGCCATCCTGTATCCCCTCAAGGGCACCAGGGACTGGGGACCGGGGCCAGCCCTGCTCACAGTCCAGCTGCTTCACCGAGGCCAGGGAGGCCGCCCACCCTGTTGCTATAGGACGGGGGTTCTGCTGGGTGTGTTTAAATCTGGGTGGGCAGGTCCCAGAGAGGTCTGCCGGCTGGGCCACCTGGAGAAGGCTCCCTGGAGAGGCTAGGACCTCCCGAAAGTGAATCGTTTCACCAGTTAAAATAAACAAACAAATGGAAGAAGAAACAGCCTCTCTGTGCACAGCAGGACGTCGGTTAAATGGTGATGGTGCCACCTTGAAGCTGTCTGTGGTTCGGCACCCGGTGTGGAAGGGGGCACAGGGCACCCTACGTGGGAGGTGGGTTGGGAACGGCACTGCACGTGGTTTCTTTTAGTTAGAGGTACTCAAGCCCCGTCACTGTGGGTTCGGTGTGGGCCCCCCGTGCCAGGCTACCTGGAGAGATGAATGTGGGCCCCCCGTGCCAGGCTACCTGGAGAGATGAAGAAGGTCCTCCAGAGCTTCTTGTCCCGTGTGACGTCCCGGATCTCCTTGGTCATGTTGACCATCCTGCCGGCCACGGGAGGAACCCGGCGGAAGTCCAGGATCCTGGCAAGAAAGGGGCATGGGAGGTTCTGTGCTCTGTGCGGCTGAGCCGGCCTCTGTCTCCCTGCCTCCGAATAAACCCAGCCCTAGGCCCAGGGGCTCTGCCTGGCCCTGCGGTGATGGGGGCGGGAGAGGCCCCTGAGGGACCGGGGCTGGCATCGCCTCGCTGATGGGCACACACCGCCAACTGCCCACATAGCTAAAGCCTGCCCTCATTCCAGGGCTAAATTTAAAACAAAATTAAATTAAAGGCACCACTTTTAATGGAACTCTCTCTGAACCACACCGCAGGCTCCCACTTGCTTAATTAAGTGGAGAATGCAGGGCGAGAGCTTTTCTTGCTGATGGAGGACGTGGTGATTATCCTGTGAGGCGAGATGACCAGGTGTGGAGGAACGTGGGCCGTCTGCCAGCGCCGACCCGGGGCCCAGGGCCCGACCGTGCCTCTGTGTGGAGCACCTGCCCCCTCCACCTGTCAGACGGCTCGCCTGGGCACCGGGCTCTGTGTCCTGCTTTATAAACACGTTGATCCGAGGGGAGCTGTTTCCTAACGAGTGACCCTCCCTGGCTTGGTGGCCACTGTCTTTCTTTTCATAGAAAAGCCCTTTTATGGGTTCAGGCTGTTCCAGATAGCTGAAATGGTTGAAAATCGGGCTTCTGGCGATTTCTGTAGTCACCACAGAAGACTTTGATCCTTTAAAAAGCCCTTTAGGCTGGGCGCGGTGGCTCAAGCCTGTAATCCCAGCACTTTGGGAGGCCGAGGCGCGTGGATCACGAGGTCAGGAGATCGAGACCATCCTGGCTAACACAGCGAAACCCCGTCTCTACTAAAAAATACAAAAAATTAGCTGTGCGTGATGGCGGCACCTGTAGTCCCAGCTACTCGGGAGGCTGAGGCAGGAGAATGGCGTAAACGCGGGAGGCAGAGCTTGTAGTGAGCTGAGATCCAGCCATTGCACTCCAGCCTGGGTGACAGAGCGAGACTCCATTTAAAAAAAAAAAAAAAAAAAAAAAGCCCTTTAAATTCCAACGTGCGCCCACGTCACTAGGGATCTTGTGAAAATGCAGATTCTGGTCCCAGGTCTGGGTGGAGCCCAGGACTCTGCATTCCAACTGGCCCAGGGCAATGCCAGTGCTGCCGGCTCTGGGGCCGCACCCCGGGCTAGGACGTGTCAGGGCCCTGCAGGACAGACAAGGAGGCTCTAGGGGGCTGAGGGTGGCGCCTCCTCCCTCTACTGCACCAGGGCAAGGTCCCTCAATTCACGGGGCCCCTCTGGACCCAGGGCCAGGCCCGTGAACTGCCCCTGGAGGGTACTGAACACGGACCCCCTCACTTCCCCAGCAGCAGGGCCAAGCTGACCCTCACGACGGGCTCACTTTCTGATGGGCTAGGGCAGCAGAGACAGGTGACCGCGGGGCCTCCCGGGCCCCCTCATTGCGAACGTGGCTTCCTCCTCCTCGGGAAGCCTGCTTTGGTCTCCAGGAGACGTCTGCGCCCTGTGACTCTCCGTGTTAAGATTCGTGGCACTAAATACTCCCCCTTCCCTCCCTGCCTCCTTCCCTCTTGCCTTTTCCTCTATTACGGACCGCACAGCAGCTACTGCGCCTCCTGTCTGCCCTAACGGTGGGGGTGCCTGAGGGGCCCATCTGGATTAAGGCTCCCTGAGGGCACCCTCTCCCTCCGTGACAGAGGGACGGTTAGGAGCACGGGGATCTGGGCAAATCGCCTCTCACTGCCTCCGTTTCTCGTCTGTGAGGGGGGATATGAAAGGGTCTCCCTACCACGTGTTGTGTGGGCTACGGGAACACACAGGGCCTGGTCAGGGCAGCACTCGGGGTAGGGGGAGAGCAGGCACCAGCGCTGCCTGATGGTGACCAAGGTGACGATGACGTCCTGCTGTGTTCAGCGCAGGATGGCCCGGCTGACCGGTGGGTCTGAGCGCACGGGAGCGTGGACAGAGGAAGGGCTCACCTGTCCAGGTGGAAGGCTGCAATCTCCGCGTTGTGCCTCTCGTAGTCAGAGAAATAAAAAAAGTCAGGGGGCGTCTCCTGCTCCCTCGTTTGTCTGCGAAAACAGGACAGAAACGGAAACGGTTTGTCACCGAGAAAACCTCCGGGTGCCGGAGGAGGCGGGACGTGCTGGGTCCGGCCCTCCAGAGCCCACTGTTCTCTTTCTAAGGGTGTTGCTAACTGTCAAGAAACACAATCATCATTAAAAATTAAACGATATCAACTTACGTTAAACACATTCCTTTCAGAAGCGACAGGCACCAGGGTCTCGTCCCTTCCTGATTAGGGGTTTCTGTCTCTTGCAGCCGAGAGCCAAAGTCCCCTCTAGCAGCAGCACCCTGCGTGCTCCCAACTCCACGCTGGTGACCTCGAAATCAGCCCGGGGGGCAGTTCTCACACCACGGAAACGGGCAAACTGCAGATCAGGCTTATTCCGCCCAGGGAGCTGGTTATTAAATATTTACAGCCCACCCCAGGTCCACGCCACCAGCCAAACAGATTCTCCTGAGAAGCCGCTCTTGCCTGGAGCCCAGAGATTCAGGCAGACCGTGGGCCGCGTGGGCCCACACACGGGGAGGGGCAGGCCCTGGTACAAGAGGAGCCCCCTCAACAAACGAGACGGACTTCCCCCGGTGTGGGCCCGGAGGCCAGGGTCAGGTCGGACCGGCTGCCCCTCACACCTGCCTCCGCTGCCCGCCAGCTCTCAGGAAGGGACGTGAGGGAGGCTGGGAGATTTCTGGGGGCTGCCGTGGGTCCTCTTTCTGAAGCCTGGAAGAGGTGACCTGACCCCTTTTCCAATGTCTCCCTCCTTCCCGCCCTGCAGGGCACCCCGGCCTGCAGGACCCGCCGGTCAGCCTCAGTTCCCACTGAGCTGCTTCCCGTCTCTTGAGCTGGGGTCACGGCTGTCAGCTGCTTCCCACGCTTGTCTCCTGGCCCTCCACACTCCTGTCTTTGTGCATGCTGTTCCGCCCTCCTGGGACGACCTTCCTTTCACGTCTCCAGACAGCTGTTAGCATTTCCTAACGAGTGTCTTACAGACGGCAGGGCCTCAACTTCTCAGCACTCAAGAAGTCATCGGTCAGAGAAGGCTGGAGTTTGGGCAGTAGTTCCTCCCGCCCGCCCCGCCAGGTCTTCCCCGTCCACACGTGCGTCATAAAGGCTCTGACAAGGCCTGCAGACAGGCTGTTGGACGCACGGTGTCCAGCCCTACACGGACTGTGGAACTCATTCTGTGTGTGTACGGCATGTTCCCACACCCTGTACTTTTGAGGTCTGTTGGTTGAAGCTTTAAGTGCAAGTCATTTTCAAGGCCCGGCTCAAAGGCAAACTCCACAAAACCTTCCCAGATGCCGCAGCAAGGATGAGCTTCTGCCCCCTACAAGCACCCCCAGCCCAGTGAGCAGAGGCGAACGCTGCTGGAACTTCCGGTGCCCCGCCCGTGACAGCCAATGCAGAGCCCCAGCTGGGCCACCAGCGGCCACCAGCCACCTCGCCCGCAGTAGACGCTGGTCGGCAGCTGCCCCCTCGCTGTCCCCGTTTCTCTACATGGAAAGTGAGGGGCTGGTGGATGCTGACCGTGGGGATTTAATGCTGCCTAAGTGCCCCAGGCCCAGGACAGGCTGCTTTGAGCCTGCCCCTAAAGCAGGGTGGGGTGAAGGAGCAGGGTGGGGTAAAGAACGCCTGGATGGCCCAGCACCAGGTCCACCTAACTCCCAGCCTGGCTTCTCCAGGACCCAGTGGACGTTGGGGTTGTCAGGGGCCCTCCCAGCAGCATGAGGCCTGGGTCTGGGTTGCTAAGTCGAGGGGCAGGCAGATGCCCTGAGGGGAACAGGGACCCCGTTAGCTGCTCTCGGGGGTGCTGGCTCCCCACAGGACCTGGCTGCTGCTCAGTGGGACTCCCTTGCTGCTGTCACCCAGGCCTGGAATCCGTGGGGCTCTCCCGTGACGAGGGAGACCTGGAGGTCACACGCTCACCCACTTACAGATGAGCACACGGAACCCAGAGTGTGAGTGACTGCCTTAGGGGCCAGCGTCGGTGGCTCAGCCCAGGGCTCCTGGGTCCCGTCCATTCACTTGTTCATTCATTCATTAATTCAGGCAGTAGAGCGACTACGCTTAGTACACTCAAGCACTGTTCTGGCCTTGGGCAGAGAGGGGGCCCGGGCCGGGGGCAGGAGGTCCAGTCTCCATGTGAACAGCCCGGGTCGAAGGAGCCTCCTGGGCTCCACGAACTCCCCATTCCTGTCCCAGTGCCAGGGGCTCTGCTCTGCACATGGTGGGAGCCTGGGGTCAGGAGCCAGGACACCTGAGACCAAGCCTGGACAGTGCCAGGGGCTCTGCTCTGCACTTGGTGGGAGCCTGGGGCTGGGGGACAGACACCTGGGATATTCAAGGCCTGGCCAGTGCCAGGGCCCTGCCCGATTCTGGTGGCAGCCTGGGGCTGGGGAGCCAGCCACCTGAGACCAAAGCCTGGCAGTGCCAGGCCTGCCTAATGCAGGGGAGCCTCTGGGGGCTGGGGAGCCAGTGGCCACCTGAGACTGCCGGAGCTGGGCCCCTGACCACCGCCCAGCCCTGCTCGGCCCCTCGGAGAAGCAGGGCAGAGGCTCCAGAGCACAGCAGGATGCAGGCTGGGGGTGTCAGGCGGGCCTGTGACTGTCTGTGAGGGTGAGCAGGGCGGCAGCCGGCCCAGCACCCAGGGAGCACGACACTAGTTTTTAATCAGGAAACAAGGCCAGTAGATGCAGTCTCAGAGCACATCTCCTCACCAAGTGCCTCAGAACACTCACGCGCCCACCCACGGATTTGGGTCCAGTCAGCCCTAGGCGCACGCTCTTACTTGGGTCTTACTCAGATTCACAGGCTGCTCTTCAACCTACTGCCACGACCCGAGACCCCGTGTGCCTCCCCCGCCCCCTACAGCGACGCAAATGCCGTCTGTTGCAGTTTTCTCATCTGAAAAGTGGGGTGAAGCTCCAGCCTTCTCAGGGCCACCCTGAGTCTTCAGGACCATGGGGACCCAGATGCGGATGGGCCCGCAGAGCAGCCCAGGCCCACGTGACGAAGGCCCGGGGTCCCAGCTCCCAGTGGCCCCTTCTCAGTTAAGCAGCTCAAAGGCCTCTCCTGCACTGGCTGGGGGGCCCCGGCACACCCACCCTGGACCCACAGTCACACCGCGGGGGAGAGGCTGGGCTCAGTGTCCCAGGCCGGGCTCAGCCCCGGTTTGCTGTGTGCACCCTGTCACCTCCCACCCCACCGTTTCCGAGTCTCCCCCACGGCCTCCAGGACCCTTTGGCTCTGCCGTCAACACCGCCCACAGTAAGAGGCCAAGAAGGGCAATGCGGGCACCGCCCTGTCCCTCCATCCTGGCCAAGGGACACGAGGCCACAGGTGGGGTTGCTTAGGAAAGGTTAGTGCCGTTCTGTAAACACGACAGGGCTCCTGTGTCTCAGGCCAACACTCCAGGGGAAGGGGGGCCGAGCCGCAGGGCCCTGTGCTGTGCCTGTCCACGCAAGTGTTTGACCGATGTGATCATGGTGGAAATGTTGACCAATTGTCAAGATCATGTCTGAGGGGAAGCATGCTTCCTCCACCAAGGCTGGCCGCTGCCTCCACCGGAGGGAGAGCCCGTCCCAGGGCGTCCTCCCAGGCCAGGCCCAGAGAGGGAACTCAGCCCCCCACCCAGGAAGAATTTACCAGAATCAAACGCTGGTGACCTTTCCAGGTGCTGGGAACAGAGCCGGCGGGAATCCTCAGCTCACACGCCCTGCGGCCCACACCTCCCATTCAGGGCTGACAGCGTTCCTTCTGGGCTCCAGCACTCCAGCAATGCAGACTGCAGACGCCGTTAACCTTCCCAACCCTTGGCTTCCCCGGCGGGGTCCTTCCCTCCATATACACAGCGGCGGTCCGCCTGACTCCTGGGAGCCTCCTGGCCCTGCCACGGGCCGACATCATCACTGCACGAACAGCAGGGCGGGGCTCAGGTCCTGAGTGGGACGTCTACATCCCTTGGGGGAGACCACGTCTGGGTCACAGGCTGCCCGGGCTCCCTTCCTCCCACACTGTTCTCAGACAGCTGTGGCCACAATTCTCCACGTTTCCTGAATGTTTCTTGCTGGGGGTTAAGGATTTGCACCACGCATGGCCTTTCTAAGAACTAGTCTGGGCTGCTAGAAACGGAACAGATCAGTTTCCACGATCCCACGTAACATTTGCCTTGACAGGGCCCCGAGTAGGCGCGAGGCCAGATGGGGATTCCAGGAGCTACTTAAAATAAAACGGGGATGGTGGGCTGGCTCCTGAAGGACACATTTGCTTCACGACCCCGCGGGTCTGCGGTCGTTGCCGTCTCTGTGCACACCAGCGGCAAAGGCGGGTCGGCCTGTGGGGCAGGGTGGGGGCAGGTGCGGCGGCAAACTGAACGTGCTGCCCACAGGGTCGCCCTGCAGAGCCGAGGCCCAGGCTGGCCGGGATCCTGAGGTTCAAGAGAAAGAGTCTAGACCTTGTGGAATCTCCTGGTTTTTAAGTGCTGACAAATGGATTTCATTTTTCTAAAACACTAAAGGTCAGACCAAACGGTCCGCTGCAGTCAGCCCGCAGTTCCGGGGCTGGTAGCTGCTGGAGTGTTGGGTATTTTTAAGGTTAAAAGGCCGTCGTCGTATTCAACTTGGAAGGATTGGCTTTGAGCAAAACTCGTTCCACAGAACACGAGTTCTACTAGATTTTAGTAACTTTTAGCTGGAAAAAGAGAAATCCAGATGCAGGCGAGATTTCTTTTCCATAAACTTCGAGCCTTATGTCTGCACAGTGACTCCCCGGAACGGCCCAGCATGAGTCCAGGAGTTCACGGCCAGCCTGGGAAACACAGCGAGACCCCATCTCTACAGAAAATAAAAAAATTAGCTGGGCATGGTGGACCTGTGGTCCCAGCTACACGGGAGGCTGAGATGGGAGGATCACTTGAGCCCAGGAGGTCAAGGTTGCAGGGACCACTGCAATCCAGCCGGGATGACACAGTGAGACCCTGTCTCCAAAAAATAATCATTATTATTATTATTTTTATTTTCTTTAGAAAATCCTCAGCGACTCATTAGTTGGGCAGTTAGAATTCACTGTAGGTCCTTGGGGCAAAGCCCTGCACCACAGGGTGCCTGATAAAGCAGTTAGGAAACTGTGAGCTCCTAGAACATCCACTGCAGAGGCAGCGCCCAGGTATCCCGGCTGGCACAGGTCTCCCGGCTGGCACAGGTCTCTTGGGGCCCAGGTCTCCAGGGTGGCACAGGTCTCCGGGCTGGCACGGGTCTCCTGGGTGGCACAGGTCTCCCGGGTGGCACAGGTCTCTTGGGGCCCAGGTCTCCCAGCTGGCACAGGTCTCTTGGGGCACAGGTCTCTTGGGGTCCAGGTTTCCCGGCTGGCACAGGTCTCCCGGGTGGCACAGGTCTCCCGGCTGGCACAGGTCTCTTGGGGCCCAGGTGTCCCGGCTGGCACAGGTCTCCTGGGTGGCATAGGTCTCCCAGGTGGCACAGATCTCCCGGCTGGCATAGGTCTCTTGGGGCCCAGGTCTCCCGGGTGGCACAGGTCTCCCGGGTGGCACAGGTCTCCCGGCTGGCACAGGTCTCCCAGCTGGCACAGGTCTCTTGGGGCCCAGGTGTCCCAGCTGGCACAGGTCTCCCGGGTGGCACAGCTCTCCCAGCTGGCACAGGTCTCTTGGGGCCCAGGTCTCCCGGCTGGCACAGGTCTCCCAGCTGGCACAGGTCTCCTGGGTGGCACAGGTCTCTTGGGGCCCAGGTCTCCCAGCTGGCACAGGTCTCCCGGCTGGCACAGGTCTCCCGGGTGGCACAGGTCTCCCGGGTGGCACAGGTCTCCTGGGTGGCACAGGTCTCTTGGGGCCCAGGTGTCCCGACTGGCACAGGTCTCCCGGCTGGCACAGGTTTCTTTTAGGTACTGTCTCGTGGGGGCAGCTGTTCTCACCCAGGCCAGGTCCCCTGGACACACAGCCACTCCATGTCCCTCTGAGCCTGCCCGTTGGTGTGGGTGCCTGGGGTCACCTTCTCACCCCCAGCCCGCCTGTCCACTGGTGCTTCCTCGGTGATGGACGTGAGCTTCTGTGCTGTCCAGCTCGGCAGCCCCTGGCCACACGTGGCTGTGGGACACTCGAAATTGGACGTGAGCTTCTGTGCTGTCCAACTCGGCAGCCACTGGCCACACGTGGCTGTGGGACACTCGAAATGTGACCAGAGCCTCCAGGATCTAAGTTTTAAATCTGATTTTATCTTAAATCTAATGGGCACACCGGCTAGCAGTGCGCAGCGGGGCCCTGAAAATGGGGCCTTCTGAGGCCTCTGGTGTCTGCTCACCGTCCGTCCCGCGCCCTGGCCAGGATGGAGGGAGCCGAGTCCACCCCCTCCCCCAGCACACCGGCCCTGCCCCCAGTGCACTGAACAGCACTGCCTCCCTGGCCCACTGCCCCGCCTGCCCTCCCTTCCCATCCTCCTCCTCCTGCTTCCTCACTCAGGACTGTCCTAGCCGTCGCCTCCGGGAAGACCCTCTGCAATCGTTCGGTCCTGCAGACGCCCCTTGTCCTGTACACACGAGGCCTGCAGAAGGGCGTTTGTCAGATCTGCGTCCCCAGGCCCACAGGCGGCACATCTCCAGGTCTGGCGGCTCCTCTTGCTGCTGTCACTGACTCTCGCCAGTCCGGATTCCAAACCCCAGAGGGAGAATAAGAGCAGCTGCCTGCCAGGGCTGTTGTGGGACGGGCATACACTCCTGGTATACTGTAGGAGCTCACTGCGTGGTGATGTGGACATCACAGTAGCAGGTGAAATATAATGGGACATCCACGCAGAGCTCTCCAGGCCTGCCAGAGCTCAGGGGGCCTCTGGGGAAACTGAGGCCCAGGGAGGGGCAGGCCCAGGCAGTGTCCAGTGAGCATCGGCATGGGGCTGGGCCCGGATGCTGGGTGGTTTAGTTCTGACCACCCACTGCAGTACGCGCACGCATGCACAAACACACATGCACACACAAACCCACTCATGCACACACACACACCTGCACACTCACAAACGCACACACAGGCACTCACGATGGATGCACATTAACACGTGTGCACACACATATGTACGTGCAGATACATGTGCGTACACACATTCATGCACACGTGCATCCATACGCTTACACACTCACAAGTGCACGTGTGTGCGTTCACAGATATGCACACTCACAGGAGTGCACACACACACACAACCCCCACAGAACAGCGCTGTCAGAGGGTTCTTGGCGAGATGGGGATTAGGACCCGGCTCCAACGAACTGTCCCCGGCACAGCCTTGCAGAGGGGCTGGGAAAGCGCATTTAGTGAAGGTGGAGTCTGATCTCCTCACTGCAAAGAGACAAAGTTCACGCAGAAGACGAATGACTTGCCGACTTGAGTCACCTGCACAAATCCTGTCATTACAGCACATCCCATCTGGCGGCTCCCACCTGACCCTGCATTCCACTCCCGGGCAGAGGGCAGCGGGCAGTGAATTCTACTCTGGGCTCCGCTCCCGAGGCCACAGCCGGGCTGAAAGTCCCAGGGAAGGGGCCAGACCCAGGTGCCCCCAGCAGGAGGAAGCAGGGAGGGAGCAGCCCCAGGGGTAAGGAAGAAAGTAGCTTCCAACAAACCACCCCTTCAGGACAATTCACCCTCGAAGCTCACCCCACCCGTTAAGCCCTGGCCCCACTTGGGGTTTTTCCAATCACTGGAGAACCCTCACCAGTTCCCTCTAGAATACGAGTCAGCTCTCCAGCACCTGCCCCTCCTCTCCTTCCCCTCCGCCCCCTGCTCAGGGAGGATGTGCTCAGGAAGCCAGACTCAAGCTTGCAGCCCCCCGTCCGCTGACTTTGCACGTGCCCCCTGCCAGCCCTGCCATGGTCTGTCTCAGCCCCTCTGTGGGGTTTTCCTGGAGCCTGAGGCAGAAGGTGGCTTGGCCCTGGCTACACTGGATGGCATTGTTCACTGGACCCAAGGGGGAGGGCCCCAGGGCAAGAGTGTTCTGTTTTCTGGATCACATGCCTGGCCAAGTGCTTGTTTCCGAACAGGCGTTTCATAAACAAATGAATGAATGAGGACTCAGTCAAAGAATTGTCCAGAGAGGTCTAGATCTATCTGCAGCCTCGAGCTCTTGTCATCTCATTCCTTCCATTTCCATTCCCTACCCTCCACCACCATCCACCATCCACATCCTTCCTCCACCTCCATCCTCCACCTCCACCTCTATCCTCCTCTTTACCATGGTCCATCACCTTCACTCATTGTATCCTGTACCATCCCTTGATCCACTATCCTACCATCATCATCATCCCTCTACATCCACCACCATCCACTATCTACCATCCCACCACCATCACCTCCACCACCATCACAATCACCTCCACCACCATCACCACCATCACCTCCACCATGATCATCACCTCCACCATCTTCATCACCTCCACCATCATCACCACCTCCACCATCACCATCACATCTTAAATCGTCCGCCGCCATCGCTAATCGCGTCGCCGTCATTTATCCGCCAAATCGTCGCCGTCCTCCGCCGTCGTCACCATCATCACGCCGTCATAAATCGTCACCGCCATCCGCCATAAATCATCACCGTCGTCGCCACTTTCAATCGTCGTCGTCGCATCCATAAATCGTCGCCGCCGTCATCCGCGTCGTCACCGCCAAATCGTCACCGTTATCCGCGTCATCGTTGCCATTATCCGCAAATCGTCGCCACCGTCATATCACTTAAATCGTCGCCGCATCACGCTGTCATAAATCGTCATAAATCGCATCACCTGCGTCAAATCGCCGCCGCATCTTATCCGTCACCGTCACGCCCGCCAAATCGTCGTCATAAATCATCCGCAAGTCGTCATAAATCAGCATCACTTATCGTCGTCGCCGTCATATCCGCCATCGTCGCCGTCACTTTATCCGCCGTCATGTCCGCCGTCGCCGCCGTCGCCGTTGTAAAATCGCCGTCGTCGGCGTCATCACCGCCGTCGTCAGGTCATCCGCGTCGTCGTCATAAATCGCATCACCGTCGCCAAATCGCCGGTCGCCGTTAGCATCACCGTCACCATCATCACTGTCACCATCACTTCTACCATGGTCACCACCACCATCATAATCGTCATTATTTTCATCATCACCATCAACATTATCTTCATCATGACTGTCAACATCATCACAATCACCATCAGCACCGTCATCACCAGCATCTCCACCACTGCTGCTGTGAGTGCACCCTGAGCTGTTATCACCTGAGGTACGGTGACAACGGATGTGATGCTAAAATGTGAGCTTCTCTCTCTGCCAATGATTTGGCCTTTGTCCCTCTCTCCTTGCCCCTGCCTACTCTTCTGAGCAGTTCATGCACGTGGAATCCAGGTGGCTCCAAGCCCTGCTGCACTGAGAAGGGACCAGGCCCTGCCTTGAGGCCAATCTGGTTCTAGCACGGTTCCTGATCCCTACATATCATATCTGGGGGTTTCCGATGACCCTGGCTGTTCACAGAACAAGCAGCTCTGTTCCCAGCCCCGAGGCAGCCTGCTCCGGGATCCTCACAGCTTTGACATGCAGGCCAAGACAATCTGCCCCACGGGCCACCTCCGGGCTGTCCCTGGCTTCTGAATGGCCCCTTTTCCTAGAACAGTCCAGGAAGTTCAGGGAAGTGGTGATGACACGCTTTCTGTCCAGGCTCCACTCCTGGAAGAGGCTCTGAAATGCTCCTGGAGTCTTCTGCCCTCTGACCACACATCCAGATGAGCCCAACAGCCACTGGGTCTGCAGACTCCAGGGCACCCTGCCTCATCTCCACATGAAACCCCAACCATCAACCATCTGTATCATCATCAGCACCATCAAGTGCTCTGCTGTGCCCTGGTGAGACGTCCCCTGACCCATGAGGGGAGCAGAAAGAGTGCTTGCTGGGTGGCCCTAGGCCTCAGTTTCCCTTTCTGCAGAGTACGAAGTGGGAGCAAGACGATCCCAGGGGGTCTCCAGGTGAGGGAGAGGGGAAGGGGGGATGTTTTTGCAGCCAATAAAAACCTGAGATCAGGTCTACTGGTGACAGCAGGAGGCATCTGTGGCTTCAATCCCCTGGCCTTGCCATGCAGGCTTCTCAGAGCCAGGTGGCTCACAGGAGCTGCAAAGGACACCTCAAGGGTTGCCAGAAGCCAGCAGTGCTGGGCAACCTGGGAAGACTGGGATTTTTCTCTCCACACCTGCAAGGTTGAGAGGAGAGGGGCAGCCTCGGTGGAGACCAGCAGGCCCGCTCTCACCTTAGCCAGGAGGCGCTCAGCCTCTCACCTCGGCCAGGAGGCACTCAGCCTCTCACCTCGGCCAGGAGACGCTCAGCCTCTCACCTCGGCCAGGAGACGCTCAGCCTCTCACCTCGGAGGGGTGCTGCGGATACAGCCCCCAGGAAAAAGGCTTTGGAAAAGTACTGAACCCCCTGCACGGAAAGGGACGAACTCGGCCGAGGCGGTCACCTGGCAGCCTCTCCTTCCTCCTGGGCGCCCTGACAGAAGGTGTACCAGGTGAGGAGAGCAGTGACAGGCACGGTCTGCTTGTCCAGGAGTCGGGGTTTGAAACGTGGAAAGATGTTATCAGATCCAGCGGGGTTGGCCGAGCAGCAGAGCGTGCCATGGCTGGGGGAGAGGCAGGGCAGTCGCCCAAAAGCTTCCTGGAACAGGAACGGTCCGTCCAAAGCATGCCGGGAGCCCTGGGCCCAGGCCCAGAAGTCACGGTCCTCACCAGCTTGGTCAGCATGCCAGGAAACTGCCAGCGAGTGGGACAGGTGTGCAGCTCCATCCGCCACTGACCCTCCACGCAACTCAGGCCAGACAAAGTGTCCCTCCCAGCAGCAAAAGCTGAGCTGACTGGCCGGTCCAGCAACTCCAATGCCACCGGCCCCACCCGAGCGGAAGGAAACAGCGCTGCTCTCAGGGAAGGGCCAGCTACCCAGGGCCTCCTCGGCAGGGCTCAGGGAGGGGGTCTGGTTTTGCTTTTTATGAGATGATAAAAAAAAAAAAAAAACCCATCATTCAAAGAAGGAAGTCAGTAAAAACAAATAGGCCGACTGCGTGCAGGGTGGAACAGAACGCCCTAACCGGCCGTCCTGAGACTCACACCCGCTGCCCCTCACGTGGACGTAGGTCCGGTTACCGCAACTCACACTCATGTCAGGGGCTCACCAGGCTGCAGGGTTGAGCTCACAGATCGGCAGTGCCTGTGCGTCTGGCATTTGAGAAGGCGCCCGATACCCCGGACCATGGGGACAGAAGACACCGGCATGCTCAGTGTAAACAGTTGAAAATGGCATAGCCTGGGCTCAGTGTAAACAGTTTGAAAATGCCGCAGCCTGGGCTCAGTGTAAACAGTTTGAAAATGCCACAGCCTGGGCTAACGTGATGTGACATTTCTCTCATTTTCAACACACAGGGAACTTCCGAGAAGCAAGTGGCCCGTGGCCCATCCCTGGCATGACCGTGGCCCATTCCCTGCCTCGCCCCACCCTGCCTGCCTAGCTGCCGCGTTGCAATGCACCTGATGGGGGTGCTGGTCTGGGGGCTCCCGGGAAGCAGGTGCCAAGGTCCCCATGAGACATCCAGCGCCGTGGGCTTCTTGGGACTCATCTTGGAGAAACAGCAGGGACGGGAGCTCGCTGACCCACAGAGAGAGGGCCTGGGCCGGGCTGTCCGTCCCAGACCTTCCACATGACTCTGCCAGGACAGCCTCAGAGTGGGAAGGACAGGGCAGAGTTTCAACACCCGCCTTTCTGTTCTTCCTAGGTCACTTACTGAACTGTGCACGAAGGAGCGACATGCTGAGGGCAGACACCGGGCCCAGGGATGCCACATGCTGAGGGCAGACACTGGGCCCAGGGATGCCCCGATAGTGCCGGGGGCCACAGACCCCATGCAGCAGCTCCTCCTCCCCAAGAACCTTCTTGGCAAAGCCCCCTGCGTCAGACACGAGAGACAGCCACAGCCTGTGGCCCCAGAGGACCAGGGGTCAGGAGGAGTCCCGGTCCTGCCACGCCAGCCCTGCCCTTGGCCCGCCACCTGTGAAGCCAGATCAAGCTGCACCTGGTCACAACCACCCTCAGTCCTGGGCAGCAGTGACAAGTTTTAAAGGCCGACTTCAAAACCTCTGACTGGGCTTGTCGCCCTTGTAAAAGCCCAGCAGAGGAAAGAGGCCGCAGCTCTGAGGTCAGGGTTCCAATGAGGGCACAAGGAGGGGGACTCGGCAGAACCGGGTGAAATTCTGGTGGCCGAACCCAGGAAGGCTCTCGTGTGCTCCTCCTCACTGAGGAAGGCCCCACAGAGGTCACCCCTCCACCTGTCAGGACGGCCTCCCTGGGCCTCAAAGGGCACCGGAAAGGCAGGCACAGGAAGGCAGCTCCCGGGGGGACACAGCACCTGTGACAAGGCTTCCCTCAGCTCTGATAAAAGCCACAGGAGGTGTACCAATTGTGGTTATTCACTCTAAAGTGAGAATGAAGATTGAGCTGACCTCTCCCAGGCTTTCTGCAGCGGGCAGAGTAATGGTGCCCCAAAGTTGTCCGCGTCCGAACCCCAGGACCTGTGACTGCTGCCTCGCGTGGCGGGAGGCACTGTGCAGATGTGGCTAAGGCTCTGAGGAAGGAGAGACCACGGGGTCCCTGCAGGAGGGGCCGAGGAAGACCCGACTGAGGAAGACGCTGTGTGGCCGGGTCTCAGGGTGGAGGAGGGACCCCAGCCTCGAATGCAGGAGCCTCCAGGAGCTGGAAGGGCCGGCACAAGGCTCCGCCCTGAGCCTCCCGGGGGAGCTCAGCCTTCACGTCCTTTCGGACTCCTGCATTCTGGCTGAGAAGAGGGCGCTTGTGTTGTGTGAAGACACTGCGTTTGCAGTGATTTGTTCCAGCAGCCAAGGAGGGGAATACAGGACCCCCGGCCACATGAAGGCAGGGCAGATGGACACGGTGATTTAGCCCCAGCTGAAAAGGTTATAAAACTCCGACCTGTTTCCTTCAAATCCGGTCAGGCCATCACTGCTAAGGCTCGTGACACTTAGGAAACGACACGGAATGATCGGGAGAAGGCACCGCTGTTCACGAAGGAGCCAGAGAGAGGGTGACAAACGCCACACGTGCATCCCTGGGCCGGGCGATGCGTCCTCACAGGAACCCCCACGGCTCTCATGGCTGCCCCCATTTTAAAGACAAGGAAACCGAGGTCTGGAAGGAGACAGAAGCATCTACAGAACTGCACAGCTAGAACATGGCACAGCTTGGACGGGAACCAGGAGTCTCTGACTCAGGCCTGTGCTCTTTGCTTCAGGGCCCTCCAGAAATCACACACAGGCTCCTGCCGTTCTGAACGTCCGTGTTTCCTCCTGGATCTGGGCCCCTCTGAGCACCGGCCTCCTCGGGCCCAGGAAGGCTGGGGCTGCAGGCCCAGAGGTCTGGCTCCACAACCCATCCCTGGAGAGGTCCTGGCTCCAAGAGGATCTGTTGTGTCTCCAAAATCCAGGGCTCCTTAACAACTGTGGCTTCAGCGAGAGGGACACCATGCCGGGTGCTCTATCCCGCAACGCACACGGCCGAGGGGCGGGTCAGCTGCGGCGCTAGGCCTTCCCGGAGCTGGCCCCTCCAACCGCCGTCAGGACCACGTGTCACTTTCTCATAGAACGGTTCCCACTGTTGCCGCTAACAAACATTTCAACGCTCTTCAGTTTGTGGGAAAATAGAAAACGTTTGCTTTGGTTAAAAATAGAGGAAACTGGCAGCTTATTACCAAGGCCGGTAAGGGACGAGAAGCCAACAGTTACGTGACTCTCACTCTGCACTGAGCGCTGTGCTAAGCAGTTTGAATGAGTTGATTCGAAAAACCTTTGGGACATTCTTCTCTGCAGTCCCGGAGACGGTCAGTGCAGGTGGTGACCCGGGAGCACCGTGGCCCTGATCCAGGGCCACGTGTGAGGTGTGAGGGTTGCTCTGTCCAGGGAGAGACGGCTCTGTGGAGCCATGGGATGTCCCTGGATGGGGTCTGAGAGGTGGGAGGCTCGGCTGTCTTCTCTCCACTGGACACGTGGGAGAACAGACGGGCAGGCAAGGTCTGCTGGTGCAGGGCCCCCGACTCCCACCCTCTCCAGGTGGATGGGGAGTGGGGTGTGCCCCAGGGTTTCTCCAAGAAGCACTGCAGAGGAGGCAGCTCAGGGCGTCACCTCCCCTAAAGCAAAGAGCCGCTGTCCTTCCTTGTTCCCGCTGCTACCCAGCCAGGCCGGCCGCCGAGCAGGGAAAGGGGCGTCCGGTCTGATGGGGGAGCCAGATGCCTTCCCCGGGTCAGCGCGTTCCACAAAGCAGGGACAGCCCAACGAGGCTGATGGAACGGATGTCGGGTCCGTGGCAGAGACCGACAGCAAAGCCTGAGGCAGAACCCTGGGTGGCGGCGGCTGCTGGGGCTGGAGGGTGGAGTCCTTGGGTGTCCTGTTCAGCACCGAGGAACACCCCAGGCCCCTGGGCACAGATGGGAAACTGAGGCCCAAAGAGGGGTGGGCCAAACACCAACCTCTCACGCATTATGTAAAACCACCGTCTTCCAAACCCTGCCAGACAGGCAGAAAAAGACCCGGTACCTGAGAGGCCGTGGGAGCCGGGAAGGCTGCACACACCGCCAGGTGCCCACCCAGCCAGACGACGCGCACCTCACAGGTGCTCCTGTGGGCCTCAGGCCTCCTGCTCACCCACCTGGACACAGGCAGGCAGCCTCCTGACCACGCCTTCTGGGCCTATCAGAGCACTACTTCAGCCCAGCCATGATGTGGCTAGCTGCTGGATGACTCCTCAGCTGGGACCTCTCCCACGGGCTCCTCGGTGGCCGGGATCTCCTCCCCTCGGGCCCCTCGGCTGGGACTCCTCCCACATGGGGCCCCCTCATGCCTCGACTCCTCTCCCACGGGCCCTACTCGGGATGCCGGGACTCCCTCCTCCCACGGCCTCGCAGCCGGGACCTCCTCCCACGGGCCCCACTGATGCCGTGGGACTCCCTCTCCCACGGGCCCCACTGATGCCGGGACTCTTCCCACGGGGCCTCATTGATGGGACCTCTCCCACGGGCCCTCGAAGCGCCGGGACCTTCCTCCCCACAGGGCACCATGCCGGGACCCTCCTCCCATGGTGTGCCTCGGTGCCGACACCTCCTCCCATGAGGCCTCCCACTGATGCCAGGACCTCTCTCCCATGAGAGGCCCCACTGATGCCAGGACCCTCCTCCCATGGGGCCCTCGATGCCGGGACCCTCCTCCCATGGGGCCCTGCCGATGCGTGTCATCCACCACTACCCGTGTGTCAGTCGCCATCCCCAGCCCCGACCACCCCGGGCTCCCGGCACACACTGCTGCTGCTCCCGCTCTGCCCTCCAGGAGTCTTGGCTGCCCTGGAACAGACCCCCCAGTGCACCCACTCCTGTCTCCCGTCTGCGTGACGGTTGGGGTCAGCCCCGTCCTGCTGCTCGGATGGGAGGGTCCTGCTGGGGCTGCTGCTCCTGCCTCTGCACTGGCTGCCCTGGCCGGGACCACCCTGGTCTGTGTCCTCCAGCATCATCTCCCTCGCCGGCTTTTCTTTCATCACTCACTGCAGCCTCAACTTCCTGGGCTCAAGCGAACCTCCCACCTCAGCCTCCCGAGCAGCTGGGGCTACAGGACCCACCAGGGTGCAGCAGTGGGTCCACACGGAAGCCAGGTGGATGTGCTGCTTTTCCCTGTATTCACCAGTGGGTTTTCTTCAGTATATTACTGAGAGCAGTAAACACACAGGACTTTCCACGTGCCAGGCTCTGTCCTCAGAGCTTCCTACGTCGCGACTCATCGGATACCAAGCTTTACGGGGCAGGTGTTTTTCTACCCATTCTACAGATGGGAACACTGAGTTGGGGAGATACCAGGGACCTGTCTGAGGTCGCCGGCCAGGGTGAGGCATGCGGACCAGACGGCCCGGCCACCCTCCGTCCACCCACAGCCCCACGTGAGCCTCGTGAAGGGCTCCTGGTGTTCCGAACGCTGGGACACAGAGGCCACAAGGCTCCAACGTAGTAAATAACCACAGACAGGGGCACTTGAAGCCACGGGGATCTGTTCTCCCATTGTCCTGGGGACCAGAAATCCAAGGCTGAGGTGTGGGCGGGGCCAAGCTCCCTGTGGAGACTGCAGGGCGGATCCTTCCTGCCTCTCCCAGCTCAGGGGCTCCAGGAGCTCCTGGGCTGTGACCACATCCCTGCAACCGCTTCCCTTGGTCTCCTCCTCTGCGTTTAATCTCCCTCCACCTCCTTCTTCTAAGGACAGGGGAATGCATTTCGGGCCCAGGGAAAGTGCTCATCTTGAAGTCTTTAATTTAATCACATCTCCAAAGACTCCTTTTCAAAGAAGGTGACGTTTACAGGTTCCACGGCTAGGGCCTGAGATGCTCGGGGCATCTCAGAGTCATAGAAGCCACAAGCCGGTCCTTCCCCACCCCCCGCCCCATCTTTCTATCCCATTTCTCTTGTATTCCCTTCCCCAGGGCCAAACTCAGGGAGTCCAAAAACTAGATAAGACAGACACTTTCTATTCCTCCAAACACACAGTAGATCCCTGACTTACTAAATGAAGGCACGGAGGCAAAAATTAGCCTTTCTATCCTGGGTAATCTTCTCATCACTCACACAGCAGAAAACCACCACCTGTCATGAACGAGATATATTAAGCTGTTTAATGCCAGGCTTTCAGCCGGCAGAGCTCTGGAAGGCAAGGGGTTCTCCCTGGCAGTGACTCCAGCCTGACCTTTGGGTCCCCGAGTCCGCGGTCCACACTTCCTGCCCATTTCAGTGTCACTTGTTCCAGCCCCGTGGGGGAGCCGTTTGGCAAAACACGGCCGTCTTATTTAAAACCCCTGGCACCTGCTCATCCCCCATCTGTCATTCTCACGATGCGCCACCGCTGTGGTCTGGACTGTTTGCGTGAGGACAGCGAGTTCTCCAGCAACAGGGCCGCAGGCAGGAGGGACACGGCTGGGCTCGGCTGTGACCTGGACCAGCTGCAGCCGAGGGCATCCCCGCTCAACACAGGGGTTCTTTTTTGGCTGCCGTGTACGAGTCAGGAGAACTGGGAATGGGAAGGGCACAGGGCCCAGGAAGGACTGGAGGGCGGCGATGTGCGCAATTATTTACACACCAGCCAGAACACATTGCAGGAAACTTCCCAGAAAACGCATTCCTTACAGCAAAGGGGGCTGCCTCCTGTGCATGTGGAAGCGAACTAACTCCCCACGCGTCGGAGCCCAGACAGTCCTCCTGTTTCACACGAACCTGGAGGTGCTGAAGGTTGTGCCAAGACCTCGTCCGGATGTGAAGGGCCCCTCCTGGGTGGGACATTTCCCGGCTTCTGGTCCTAGAGTGGCCTCCGTGAGGCTGACAGGGAGGCATCTCGGAGGTGGGGGTGGTGGGTGCATGGGTGGGGCACGGTGTGGCCTGACCCTGGGTCCTGGCTGTGATCCCCATCCATGAACGAGATACTTGGTGGGCGGGCTTGGAAGTGGCTCCCAGTGCTGAGTTCCAGGAGAAGGAACCCCCAGCGTGGCACCCTCGAACCGCCCTGCAGTTGTTCCAGGTCAGGACCACAGTCATGTTGAGGAGGCTGCCCGGGACCCCGCTCATGCCGTCAGCGGGAGCTGAGAGTCGTGGCGGCTGTTCAGTGAGGTCACCCTTGGTGGAGGACGTGGGATGGACCCACAGGTGCCGCGGAGGCTGGAGGCTGTGCCGAGATGCTAAGGACCTCAGCTCCGAGCACCCATCATCCAAACCTGAGCTTCTTGTTGGGACACGTCCTTCCCCGGCTCACACCGGCTCGGGGGAAATGCCGCCCTCAGTGGAGAGCTGGAGGTGAAGGCAGCGGGTGTCTCCCCTTCCACCCTCCACGGCCCCCATGGCAGTGTCAGCCTCTCACAGGGGAGGGACAGGGACACGGACCTGGCTTGTTGAACCCATACTGAGCCGTGACACCAGCCCCCTGGGTGGCCAGTCTCTGGGGGTCTCCTCAACCCAGCAGAGGGGCTTGAGGGCCTGAGTCCTCACAGTCTGAGACAGCCACACCGACGAGAGCCCCTACGATCTAAGGACTAGAGATTTCCGAGCCTTTCCAACGAACCCGCCTTCTTCAGAACCCACGGGGGCAGGCAGCACCGAGCCAAGACCCTGCCCAGGGCAGGGGTTGCCGACTGACCTATCTTTCATTTTCTCAGAATCTCTCTGATTGGCCACGGACCTCATCACAGCCGTGCCAGGGGGATGGGTGTTCCTCCTGGTGCTTCGTTAAGGCCTGTGCACCTGGCCGTGCCTGGCGTCCCCCACCAGCTCTGACGAGTCAGTGTGGCACAGCGAGGGCTCCCGAACCATTCCGGTGAACCCCAGGACCCTCCTAACTGGCCCCACGTACCCCTCCCCGGTCTGCAGGAAACCTCTGTACCAGCTCTTCAACATGAGACACAGAAGAGGGAGAAAATCATTTCTCTGGCTGGAAAATCATCTCAGAAGAGGCTCTTCAACCTCTTAAGCGGTCAACTTAATGAAAACCCATTTCAAAATCATTCAATGATTTGTAACTGTGAAGAAACTCTAAAGTCATTCCCACTTAAAAATAATCGTGATGGTTTAGACTTTATTTCAAAAGCAAACAGGGAAGAAGAATTGCTTGAAAGTTTCAGCCCTACTATATTTTTAAATACGCTTCTGTCGGCTCATCCAGTATTCATGGACAGGACTCAGGGGAGCTGGATTAGAGTGGAAAGGAACGCGGACTCTCCGGGAGCCCTGAAAACACAGGTGCACACGTGTTTCTTACAGAAGCCCCTGTGATTCTTCCTTTCATTTCAAAGTAATAAAAGGGTAAGTTGCTACTAACTACTCAACCAGGATTAAATATTTAGCACCAAGGTTACTGTTATAATCTTGTTTTTCCTCCATGGAGCCCTCGATGTTTAAAAAAACATCAGTTAAAAAAAATAAACTAAATCCATAGTTAGGGGTTTGTGTTTGAGCCTGTTCTCTGCATGTTTAAGGAGGTCTTAAATCTGCAGTTTCCTTTTGGGGCATTAAAAGCAACCAGCCCCGATCAAACTGCTTTTGAACGAAATCCCCTGGCTTCCATTTTCGTCCCCAGTACAGGGAAAATGAAGGCCGTATTTTCTTTCCCGTCCTTTTCATCTTCCCTCCCTTTCTCGACAATTAGAACGACAGCCCACACGCTCGCGGCACCCCCGGCGACTGTCATAACCGGAGAAAATACAAAAAGACCCTCGATATTGCCGTTCAGGGGAATGTTTTTGGGGAAAAAAATGACTTTCTTTGATTTTCAACAAAGGGGATCAGCTTTTCCAGGAGCCCCACGGAAACACGTGCCCTCAGTCGGCCAGAGTCGGACGGCCTGGGGAGGTTGAGAAGGTCTAATCGGAACAGCCGAGGGGAGGGAGCCAGTGCGGGCTTGGACGGCTGGAGGGACAGGCCTCAGTTTCCCCATCTGTCAAGTGGGTGCAGGGCCTAGAACCGCACCCTCTGAGGGTTTTGCTGTTTTTACCATTTATTTATTTCCCCATCCGATTCTCTGAAACGGTTACCTGATTGTTAATAATTTCCTTTTACTTATTAAGCAAAGAAATGTCCAGTTGCCAGGTGAGGGCAGAATACAGCCACCTTCTGTGGCCAGCCTCAGGTGATGTAACTTTGGCCACCAGTAAATCACCGGGGAGTCTGGACAAGCCAGAGTGACCTCAGCAGCCAGAGGCTCCAGCCCTGGCGGACTTGGGCCTGTGGTGGGCACTGGGGTGGAGCGGCCGCCTGGGCCTGTCCCCACAGACCTGCGAGAGGGTGGAGTCACCACCTGGTGTCAGGGCCATGACCGGGGGGCACACAGGGTCACCTGAGAGGCCCAGCTGGGCGGCCCTGTGGCTGCGGGACAGCGACTCCCTCCTCCCTGAGCCTTGGGCCCTCGTCCTTGGCTGGTCAGTGCTGGAGCTCTTGTGAGGGTGCCGAGGCCTTGTAGCACGCCCGTCTGAGTCAGCCCATGCAGAAGACACGCCGTTCACGTTGGTTTTGTTTTCAAACTTTCCACTCCCCGCACTGTGACCCTTCAGGGCCCCTCCTAGTCGGCCTTCTCCGGGGACTCAGAGAGCTCAGCCCGTCACGAGGCAGAGGAAGGGAATGCATGCTCTATGGTGGGACAACGGCCACGTGGACACCAAGAGGGCGGCCTGCAGTGGGCGCAGGCTGAACCCAGCGGGTTTGGGAGGTTAAGCTCCTTCTCCAAAGGCCTCCATTGCACTCCAGGCCACAGACCCTGGCAAGTCAGGGTGAGCCCCGGCGTCTGCCCCCAAGATCATCCCTGCTTCTCCTCCCATCTGGTCTCACGGAGCTCAGTGAAATCCAGGGTGTTCCATGCAATGACAAGGCTCAGGCGGACAGCCGCCGTGCGACCCCGTGAGGGTGCCGTTCTGTGAATTGAGAAGGCTCAGGCAGACAGCCGCCGTGCGACCCCGTGATGGTCCCCGCGGGCCAGGAGCCCGGGGCAGACACAGGATGATCCTGGGGTGGAGGGCTGGGCAGGCTCAGGGGTCCCAGGTGCCCCTCAGGGGCGGCCCCCATTCAGCCTCCTTATCCTTCCATGCTTCTGAGATGCCTGCGGGGGAGGGGCACCAAAGTCTCTCAAAAGCTCATTTCAGGATTGTTCTTCAAATGAAGAAAGTTTATTTTTCTTCTGATTATAAAAATAAGCCATGAAATGGGAAGCAACGCGAAAGTCCTCTACCTGGGGCCGGCAAGGCCACTGCCGGGATCACCTGTGGCGTCCACAGAAGGGCCTCTCCCTGCGACAGGGGCTGAGGGTGACCCCTCTGCAGGTACCAGGTGCCGTCCCCACGGGGCTCGGGGCAGCGGCTGGGACGCCCCCCACATAGACAAGCCGGCTGCAGACGTCACTTGCAGGGACGCGTCCACCCCCACAACACCTGCCCCACGCGCGCCCGCCTGTCCCCTTCTCCTCCTGCATCACCTGCAGCTGCTGCCTCTGCCGGGCCCATGGCCGCGAGGACAGCCCTGGAGGGCGAGACAGGCTCCTCGGCCTCTACCCCGCAGGCTCTGTGCTCATTCGCTTGCTCAGAACCACACACTGAGCACCTGCCGTGTGGCTTGTGCCGGGGACACAATGTCGAGCTAAGTGAAGACTCAGCACCCACCCCCCGTGGAGCCTGTCGCTCCGTGGACGATCCGACAACACAAATCCCCAAGTCCCCGTCCCTGTGAGGCTGGGACGAGTTTACATACTCACACTTCAGGCTTCAGACGAAAGGGAGCCTGCCCCAGGGCCTCTCCCTGAGAACTGGGGACCAGCCCTGGTCCTAACTGCCCTTCATAGGAACACATACGGGTTCATCCATACACATGTGCACACTCCCCCACATCCACATAAGCCTACACGCGCATGGGTGTGCAAACTATGCACACACACATGTGTGCACACACGCCCTCACGTACACACGCACAGGCACACACATGTACACATGCCTACACATGCACCCACAAAAGCACATGCATGCACACACATGCAAACCCTTACACACGTGTGTACACATGTACACATGCCACACATGCACACCCAAACGTGCACCCACACAAGCACAGGCATGCACACACACACCCTTACACATATGCACATGTGTGTACACAGGCCCACACATGCACCCACAAAAGCACATGCATGCATACACATACATACCCTTACACACTCATACACACGTGTGTACACATGCCCACACATGCACGTCCAAACACGGACCCGCACAAGCACACATGTACACATACGTACACTCACCCACCACACAAATATATGAGCACATTTGCAGTGCTACACGTGCACACAAACATGTACATACATGTGCACTTCCACCCCATAGGAACGCACCCCCATGCTCACACACATTCGTACCCACTAGCCCTGAACAGGCACACACGCACGCACAGGCATGCCCACCTGCACACCCACCCACCACACGAGCGTTGCACACTCAAACACACGCTTTCTGAGAAACAAAATACAACAGCGCAGCTGCCCTGGACCTCCTGACACCCCTGTGTGGCCCCAGCCCTGCCCTGTCTCCTGACTTGTGCAGCTCCGGCCCTGCGCAGGCCCCTCCCTCCCGAGTGCCCGGATGCTAAGAAGGGCTCATGCAGCTCCCTGCCCTGCTAGAGACGAGGCTCCGCCCCGTGCCCCAGGCCCACCCTCCGGGCTCTCACTTCCCAGGCATGGGAGGCCTCCTGTCCTCGCTCCCAGGGCGTGAGGGTTGGGTGCCCAGGGAAAATGCAGCCGACGGCCCAGGCCTCCTGCGCTCCAGCACCACATGACCTGCACACCACGTGGAGCTCCCTGTGCGCAGGTGTCCCACCCTCCCTCGGGCCTCTCCCCGCTGCACACGTGGCCAGCGCAGGCCCTTGCAGGAATGTTCCGCTCCAGACCTCCCCATGCCGCCGACCTTGCTGTTCAGGTCTCAGCTCCAACGCGGCCTCCTAGGACTTCCCCAGGCGGTGCCTACACAGAGGCCATGCTTAACTTAATCTGTGGGAGAGACCCCAGAAGGTCAGTGGAACGATGCCCCCCCTCGCCAAGCCTGTCTCTGCCACACTCCTTCGTTTCAGTCCCTCCACGCGTCACCCCTCTCTGAAACGTTCCTGCATATCTGTTCACATGTGCGTTGCCCATGCCCCTAGGCATTTAGGCTCCACTCGAGGTGGGGTCCTACATGAGCAGCATCTCCCAGCCACAGCAGGTGCCCAGTGGTGGCCCAGCGGCAGGGGTGAGAGGAGAAGGGACTTGGCCTCTGCTCGAGGGCCTAACTGCCGGAGATTTGTGAGGGACAGCCTCTCAGGCAGGACCCAGGAGGCCACTGGCATGCCAGGAGCCAGCAGCTCTGAGCACAGGGACCCCCTGGGCACAGCAGTGAGGACAGCATGTGGGGGTCCCAGCAGCTTCTGACGAAGTCGATCAATACTCCTGCAAGGGACCCTGGCTTAGCTTCCTGCAGGGAGCCAGCAGGGGCTCCTGAGCGCCAGGCAGTTCTGCCTGGCCAGACCCAGGGTGAGGAGCAGGCTTGGAGGCCGGCCCACACCGAGTGTGGACACAAAGGGGTCCTTGTCCAGGTCTGGTCAGGTCCAGGCCTCTGCTGGGTCCACACCCACGCAGCCCATTGGGCAATCTGTTTGCCTTTGGAGCCGGCGAGGCCACAGGGGAGAGAAACATGAATTTTTAACACCAGAACAGAAAATCCTTCGAAATTGCAGACCGATCCCTCACTGGTCCTCAAGACCATTTTGTTTCCCCAAGCCTTAGTTTGGGGGGGGGCGTGTGCCTGGAAGGTTTCCCAAGCTGGGTGTCCCTGGAGAACTCCTGTCCAACCCGCAGACACCCGAGGGCCTCCTGTCCACCCGACAGACACCCGAGGGCCTCCCGTCCACCCGACAGACACCCGAGGGCCTCCCGTCCACCCCGCAGATACCCGAGGGCCTCCCGTCCACCCGACAGACACCCGAGGGCCTCCCGTCCACCCCGCAGACACTGAAGGGTCTCCTGTCCACCCGACAGACACCGAGGGCCTCCTGTCCACTCGACAGACACCTGAGGGCCTCCCGTCCACCTGACAGACATCTGAGGGCCTCCCGTCCACCCCGCAGACACTCAAAAGTCTTCCCCAGAGTTTGCTCAGGAGCAGAGACCCCCTTCCATTCTTCCTACCGCCTTGCACAGCCCTCAGCAAAGGGTCCTGATGTCTGCAGGGGTTGCAGACCCATCAGCCTGAGCTCTCACTCCCAGAGCTGCGTCTGCCCAACCCTGAGGGCCCAGCCCAGTGAGCACAGAGCAGGCACCATCCCCAGGTTCTCCTGACAATCAGGGGACCATCCCCTGGCAAGGTTGGTCTCCAGGCATCCCCCCCACCCCAAGGGCTCATTCACACTCCCCAGTTTCACCCTCAGGGTCTCGGCTTCGATTTCTCTGGGGCCCTCGTGGGCCACCAAGGGGGTCCATGCCGGCGGGTCTCGGCCACGCTCCGTCAGCGCCCACCAATGCTCTCCAGGTTTGCATCTGGTCCAGCACGGCAAAGCCCACAGATAATGGCGAGGCTCCTGTCAGTCCCCCACCTCCGTTTCCCAAGTCCATGGCCAGCTTTGTCCCCTGCCAGGAGGATTTATTCTTTGCGGCTCTGGCAGGCTGTGCAATTTCTCAGGGTTCTCCACTGCCCTGGATGCACTCGGAGCAGGAGGCCTTGTGGAAATACAGACCTCTTTGTCCCGCTGCATCTCCAGACCCCACTGGAGCCCAGGGAGGAGAGACACCAGCTGCCCAGGGGCGCCCCAGGGTCTCCGGCTATTCACAGGCGCTGTCCTGCATCTCTGCCAGAGGTAGTGGTGTTAGGGGATCTGGGCCACGCCAGGCTGGACTCTGCACAGGCTCTGACCTCTGATCTGTGCCATCTATGTCCACTCCAGTCCTTCTGATGGGGACTGGCCGGTGTGGAGCAGGGCCTGACGCTGGCCACCTTGTGCTCCACACCCAGCTCCTTGGACAGCCCTGCAGCAGCCAAGGGTTCCTGCGCTGCCTGTCCTCAGCCCTTCCACACCTAGGCTGGACACCCACACGTCACCAAGGGTGGGGCAGGGAGGGCCAGCAAAGGCTGCTGCGTGGTACCTGGCACTTCACCCCCTCTCCCCTGCGCACCTGGTGCTCGGCCCCCTCTCCCCTGTGGCACCCGGCGCTTGGCCCCCTCTCCCCTGCGGTGCCTGGCGCTCGGCCCCCTCTCCCCTGCAGCACCCAGCGCTCAGTCCTCTCCCCTGCGGCGCCCGGCGCTCGGCCCCCTCTCCCCTGCAGCACCCAGCGCTCAGTCCTCTCCCCTGCGGCACCCGGCGCTCGGCCCCCTCTCCCCTGCGGCACCCCGGCGCTCGGCCCCCTCTCCCCTGCGGCGCCCGGCGCTTGGCCCCCTCTCCCCTGCGGTGCCCGGCGCTTGACCCCCTCTCCCCTGCGGCTGCCACCTCCCCCTCCATGGAGCCCGGGGTCTGAGGCTGGCTGGCCAGAAGTGTCTATCTTGAATTCCGGGGATCCCCTCAGCTCCAGGCCGGCCAGCGGCCCACTTTTGGGAATGGGAAACTCATGCCCTGGGACCCCTGAGGGGACTGAGGCGCTGCAGGGCCCCTGGCAGGAACCACCCATGTCTCCCTCGGGCCCCCAGTGGACTACATCAGCCCAAGCCCTGCCCGCAGGAGCTCCCAGCTCAGAGGCATCCCCACTGCCCACCCCGCGTCAGGCACAGGCGAGGCCCCGCCTTGGTAGTCCAAGCTCCCTCAGACTCTAGGAGAGGAGCCAGCGTGAGCCCAGCTCCCCTGCCCTCCCCGTCCTCACCCCGGCCCTGGAGGCATGAACCCTGCCTGGGCGGGATTCACTCCAGAGTCTCTGCAGGACACCCTGGGCTGACTGCCGGACAGTCCTCTTGGCCAGATCTGCTTTTCCTGTGGGTCCCAAGGCCTTCGGCCAAAGCCTCAGGAGGGTCTGCACAGCCATGGCCCAGGCACCTCCTGCTGCTTCAGGTACCGGATTCTAAACCAAGCCCACACTCTCAGAGGGAACCTGCCTCCCTCAGACCCCGCTGACAGTCCCGGCTGGCTGTTGCTCTCCTGGACTGGTCATTGCTGTCCTGGGCTGGCCGATGCTGTCCTGGGCTGGCCAATGCTGTCCTGGGCTAGCTGTTGCTGTCCTGGGCTGGCCGATGCTGTCCTGGGCTGGCCGTTGCTGTCCTGGGCTAGCCGATGCTGTCCTGGGCTGGGCGTCCTTCACTTTTTATCCATGCACTCAGCAAGTGTGGACTGTGCACATCCACGGTGGGGTTCATACAGTGACCCCAGCCCCTCCCCCCATTCTCCACCTGTTCACCTGCCCAGCCCTGGACAATGAAGTCACACATTCCCCTCAAACCTCGCCCCAGGTGGAGCCTGGCTTCCTGCGTCACAGAGAAAGGATAAGAACCGAGGAGACGCAACCATGCCTCCAAACGCCACGACCACCCATGGTGCCCAGAGGCGGGGTGCCTTGTCCTCTGCAGCCTCTGTGCGGTGGGGAGCACTGGGGAACCCTCACTGTATGTCCCGTCTGAGCCGCTAGGAGGTTCTGAGTGAGTCCCGTCCATGCCACTGGGTTTGGGCTGGACTGGAGTGATCTGCCTGTCCTGGGCCCGTGTCAGCTCCCGTCACCTCTCCCACCTCAGTTTCCCAATCTATACCAATCAATAAGCGTTGGCTGAGTGAGCCGTGGGATGGAGGAGTGACCAGCCCTGTCCCTCGGCTGGGCCACGCGGTGGACACGGGTCACGTCCAGAGAGCCAGGAGGGGTCAGAGCGCGGCGGTGAGGCCGCACAACGACGCCCCCACACTCATCACTCAGACCCTGCCCTGCCCTCCCTCTGACCAGGCTTGGAGCTTGGCGTCCCAGCCTCTCTTCGGCTCCGGGTTGGCCACGAGCTTACCGGGACGCTGAGCAACTCATGCACTTGCGTCAGAGGGGCCGCGCCTGGGAGTCAGTGCGGGTGAACTGAGGTGGCAGCACGCGGCCCGGCGCTGGACGGAGGCCCCGCAGGGCACACGGAAGGAGCCCTCCAGGACGGGAGCGCTGGAAAGGGGCCCCAGCCGCCGGGAAGTGCCGAGCCCAGGCCTGCAGGGTGAGGAGCTGCTAGAAAGGCCCTAGCCACGTGGTAGACTCCGTGCTTCACTGAGAAAAGCAGCCAGTGTGGTTTTGTGGCTGGGCTTGAGCTACCCAGTGAACGCTGTGGCCTGCCTGGCAGCTCGTGTGACCCCATTTCACAGATGAGGAGACTGAGGCCAGGGAAGTTCGAGAGCCAGCCCACAGGTGGCAGGCCTGAGCGTCCAACCCCTACCCCAGCGCTCCTGGCCTCACACGTCCTCCCAACGAAGCATCCCGGGGCCGACGGGGACGGGCAGCCCTCGGCCCGCTGTACAGGACCCCAGGTGGCTTATCGAACAGGAACGTCGACAGAACGTCAATTAAAGAGCAGCTGCCTCCTCTCGCCCAGCCGACGAGGACCGAGGACCGTCAGCCAGGCCCCTCTTCCTCTGAGGGTGGCCACTGCGGCCGTCCCCAGCCACGTGCTCATCGAACCTCTCAGTCCCCTCCTCATACAAACGGAGAGTGGAAGGAATCTGCACACGCTTTGCAGGGACGCATGGGCCCCGGGTCATCATTCTGCTGTCTTTCTTATTAAAATTGCATCTGTGCTGCCCTCCCTGGACGTGGCCACGTGGGACTGTGGAGAACCCCGAGGGCACCTCTCCCAGGCCCTGAGGCACAGCTGCGAGAGGGAGGCCCCGGGAGCAGCTTCAGGGGAAGCCGGCACCTCTACAGGGCTGCCCTGTGCCAGGCTGCTGTCTGCCACCCAATCTACAGTCAGGACCTGGACACACTTAACCTCAAGCCGAACCCAAGGCCACCATCTCAGCAGCGTCTCCCAGGACGGCCCCGAAACTCCCCCAGGTCCAGGTGCACATTACCCCCTTGATACACAAAAAGCCAGATGCAGCTCTGCCCTAAAGGGGGGCACTGGGAGGGGCTGGAGCTCACCCACAGCCAGTCTGTGACCACCATGTCCCAACCTAGAGGAGGCGACAGGAGCCAGGGACGACGACCCCAGGAGGGGCCTGGGCAATTCTCTGACCCCAGTAACACCCGCACTGGACACAGGCCACGCAGAATGCCCCGCGCAGGTGCAAGGCTGAGGCCAAGGCTGTGTCCGCCTCCCCCACAGGCCTCGGGTGGTCGGCAGCCCCAGGACAGCTGGGAAAGGCTTGTCCAAGCCGCACCTGCTCACCCCGGGGGGCTGCTGGTGGCCATCCTCCCCTGGGTCCCTTCGCTCGGTAAAAGAGTCATCTGGCTTTGGCCCTGGTGCTGTGCCTGGGTCACAGGAAGCCAGTCAGACAGGACACGGGGCCTCTTCACACCAGCACGATGCTGCGTGGGATGGGGCCGTTCAGAGTGGGTCCCCTCCTGCCTTTAATTCTTCTTCACTGCTCACGCTCTGCTGCCCGGAGACAGGCCCTGGCGGGCCATGTGTTGTCAGAGCCCGGAAGGAGGGCTGAAGTTTCAGTCCGCAAGCCTTTCTGCAACTGCTTCTGTTCCTATATCTTGGTTGGGAGGAATTCCTGGGCCTGGGGACAGCTGTTTGCAGACAGTTTCTCTGGGAGATGTAGACACACACACACTCACACACACGCATACGTGTTTCTGTTCTTTGCAAAAGGAAAGAAAAGCAGACTGTAACAGAGAAGGGCTGCAAGCCCTGAGATCCACCACGGAGCATCAGGCCCCACTTGCCTCCCCAAGTAACCTGACAGCAGGATCGGGACATGGAAGGGCCGCAGGAAACCAGCCTACACGGTGAAACTCCAGCCTGGCAACATCACTTGAAGGGTCTGAATGGGAGCAAGCCCTATCACCAGGGCGGGCGATGGCCAGAAATTCTGGCTGGAAAAGAGTAGGAAGGTGAAGCCTCCGGAGAAAAGGCTCCCGGGCCAGCATCAAGGGACTCAGGGCTCCCTACTGGCCTTTAGCTTAGATGTCACCCCACAAGCTGAATGTAGCTAGCTGTGACTCCTGGACTCAACGCCTCGGCCCACTCCACTCAAGAGACTGTGGTTCTCAAACTCTGGCCTCAGTTCTCCTCTGCACTTGAAACCACACCTCACCATGCCCCTGGGCACACGATGCAGCAGAGCTCATCCTCTGCCTACAGCCACCAGAGCGGCCCAAAGCTCCTCATCACCACTGGCATCACCAATGATCTGAAGTCCAAACCTAGAGTTACCCACCTGCCTGAGCCTCTGGAACTCCGCCACTGTTCCCGGGAATCACCCAAGGGCTCACTGTAGCCACCAGCCCCTCACATGTTCCCACCCCATTCATACCACCGGGCCTATAGCTCTCTAACTGCATTGCCTCCAACCATCCATAGTCACCCAAGCACTCCATAGGCTCCTCTAACTGCCACGGGCTCCCTCTAAATCTACTCCATAGCTACTCCGCTAACATATAGCCCTTTAACTGCCTACAGCCCTAATCTCATCTATAGTCATCTGCCACTCTATAGCTATCTTTTAACGCTGCTTCTGCCCTCTAAATCCATCGTATAGTTACCCATAATGTGACAGCTCTCTGAACGCCACGGGCCCTAAATCCATCCATAGCTCACCTAACTACTCATAGCCCCTCAATCATGCATGTCTCCTAACTATCCATAGCTACCAGCGCACGAAAGTAGTCCTCTAACTGCTTATGCGGTCTCTAACCATCTATAGTCACTCAAGCATTTACGTTCTCTCAACTACCACAAGGTCTCTAACCATATAGTCACTTATGCATCCATAGGCTACTTGAATCACGCATGGTTCTCCTCAATCCATCCATAGCGTCACTCACTACCTAGGCCTCTAACTACATGGTCCCCTAACCATCCACAGTCACCCGCCAGTTTCCATAGCTACCTAACCACGCATGTCCCTAAATCTCATCCACAGTCAATTCCTGCCACCTATTAATTCCCTAGAACTCTTATGGCTCTAACCATCCACAGTCACCCAACCACCTATAGTCCCCCCAACTGCCACGGCCCCCAACCATCCACAGTCACCCAACCACCTACAGCCCCCCAACCACCATGGTCCCCAGCCATCCACAGTCACCCGCTACCTACAGTCCCTCAACCGCCACGGCCCCCAACCATCCACAGTCACCCAGCTACCTACAGCCCCTCAACTGCCACGGCCCCCAACCATCCACAGGCACCCAGCTACCTACAGACACTCAACCGCTCACAGCCATCCAATGACCCACAGCCACCCAGCCACCAATAGCCCCCAAATGCTCACAGCCACGTAACTACCCAGTCACTCATGCTCCTCCTACTCATCTCCATCCTCTCCACACCACCACGGGCCCTGGTCCCTACCCAGCCCCATCCTCTCTACACCACCACGGGCCCTGCTCCCCCACCAGCCCCATCCTCTCCACACCACCATGGGTCCTGCTCCCCACCCAGCCCATCCTCTCCACACCACCATGGGCCCTGGTCCCCTCCCAGCCCATCCTCTCCACACCACCACAGGCCCTGGTCCCCCCACCCAGCCCATCCTCTCCACACCACCACAGGCCCTGGTCCCCCCACCCAGCCCATCCTCTCCACACCACCGTGGGCCCTGCTCCCCACCCAGCTGGAGCCTCTGAACTATACGGCACGGTGCTCACTCGCTCACTCTGCCTCTTTTGTACATTTCTCCTTTCCCTCGGTACAGGGCTCCCACTGTTAACCATGCCCTGTCCTCCTGGGCCACGCTGGGAGGCTGGACACACGGACACATGTAGCTGCCTATCTCCCCCAGAGCCTAGGAGCGCATAGTGATGAGGAGTGTTTAGGCAGCACCTGTGGCTGGGGCCTCCCCACCTCAAGGTCAGACCCCCTGCAGGCATCGAGTCTGAGTCATGTCTGTGTTCCCAGGGCTTGGCGGGAGGCCAGGCCCAGGCACTCCGTGTTTGCGGGATGACGAAATAAGTATTTCCACCTGGAGGCGGTCACAGCCAGCGTCATGGGCAGCCACCACACGCCTGGAAGGTTCTTTCCGGGACGCAAGATGGAATTTGCAGCCAACAGCCGGCATGGTGTGTCCACCGGCCTCAAACCCATGCTCAGTCCCCCGCTTCTCCAAGCTGGAAAGTCAGTGCCCGGTCTCCTAGGCCAGGTCAAAAGGGTTCAGCCCTGCAAGCGTCTGAGACCTCTTCTTCCAACGCCCTTGTTGACAGACAGGTACGCCGAGTTCCAGAAGGGGAGGGCACTCAGCCAGGTCAGACAGCAACAGTGGCTACACCAGGCCCATTGCTCTGTGGTGACATGGCATTTCCTAAAGCTGCACCTGTCCCGCTGACTGTGCCAGGTCCAGGTGTCACCTCCTACACCCCTCCTTACCTAACATACCTGTTTTCAACATTCAAACATCATTACACCAAAAGCACCAGCAACAACAAAAGTAGCTACATTGGACATCCTAAAATTAAGCTTGTCCTTCAAAGGATACTGTGTATGTGGTAAGAGTCTTGTATTCAGAGCATATAAAGATGTCTTTTTCTTTTCTTTTCTTTTCTTTTCTGTTTTTTTTTGAGACTGCATTTCACTCTTGTTGCCCAGGCCGGAGTGCGATGGCGTGATCTTGGCTCATGGCAACCTCCACCTCCCCAGTTTAAGTGATTCTCCTGCCTCAGCCTCCTGAGTAGCTGGGACTACAGGCGTGCACCACCACGCCCCGGCTAATTTTGTATTTTTAGTAGAGACGGGGTTTCACCTTGTGGGTCAGGCTGGTCTCGATCTCCCGACCTCAGATGATCTGCCTGCCTCGGCCTCCCAAAGTACTGGGATTCCAGGCGTGAGGCACTGTGCCCGGCCCAGATGTCTTAAAACTTAATAACAAAAAGACAACCTAACTGAACAAAATGGCAAAAGCTCTGAATAGACATTTCTTCAAAGAAGACACGTAAATGGCCCGTGCCCACATGGACAGACGCTCCAGTGTTAGTCACTGCGAAGCGTGAGTCAAAACCACCACGTACCACTTCTCCACCCCCGCCGGGACGGGTCATCAAAAAGACAGACAACAGCACACACTGACGAGAAAGTGGAGAAACTGGAACCCGGGAACGAGCTGGCAGGGTTACAAGACAGTGCAGCCGCTGCGGAAAACGGACAGCCAGTTCCCCAAACCGCTAAACACAGTTATCACGTGAGCTGGCAGCTGCTCCCAGGAATATATCCAAGAGAGCAGAAAACACCTGCCCTCGCAGAAACTCACACACAGCCGTCCAAAGCAACATTAGCTTCAAGTGTCAAAAAGCAGAAACAATGCCCGTCAACAGAGGAACAAATGAACAGCCACACCGTGGAATATTACTCAGCCATGAAAAACAGCGAGGCACCTACCCGTGCTGCAGCACCGATGGGCGATGGAACCACGTGTCACTCACAAAGGACTGCACGGCGACCGACCCCAGAGCCTTGGAAACGTGTTACTCACAAAACGCTACGCAGTGCACGACTCCAGAGCCCCCCATGTCAGTCACAAGGGAATACACACTGCAGGATTCGAGCCTTGGAAACGTGTCACTCACAAAGGAATACGCAATGCACGACTCCAGAGCCCCCCATGTCAGTCACAACGGAATACACACTGCAGGATTCCAGAGCCTTGGAAATGTGTCACTCACAAAGGAATACGCAATGCGTGATTCCATTTGTATGAAAATCCAGAATAAGTAACTTACTAATATCAAGAAGCAAAAAGGAGGCTAGTGTCTGACAGGGGCTGGAGGGGGACAAAGGGGCTGAGGAGCGACGACAGAAGGGCGAAGGATTTCTTTGTGGAGTCATGGAAAATGGGCTAAAATCGACTGTGGGGATGAATATGCACAATTCTGAGCTAAACGCCACTGAGCTGCAGACTTTAAGAACTGCCTGGCATGTGAATTATATCTCAGTAAAGCTGACTTTAGACAAAGAACTTAAATACCTTCATGTAACCCTAAAGTAAACGCACCCGGGAGCTCTTGGGCTAATGTGCCGGCCACGTGTGCTTTCCAGGGTCTATCAGAAATGGAGACCCTGAAACTTCCACTGGTTACCCCGCCCCACGTACACGGTGCAGCACCCAGGCCTGGCCCCCACCTCACCGGCCCCTCGTCTACACCCTCTCACCTTACGTCTAGCAGCTCAGAGGAGCAACACTGCGTCCATCTAACTAATTCAGACGTTGTACTGAGAACTCACCAAGCCATGATGAGTGCACAGAGCAAAGTCCTTTATTAAAGAAAACTATTTTTTTTTTTTTTTTGAGACGGAGTCTTGTTCTGTCCCCCAGGCTGGAGTCCAGGGGCGTGATCTTGGCTCACTGCAACCTCCACCTCCCGGGTTCAAGCGATTCTCCTGCTTCAGCCTCCTGAGTAGCTGGGATTACAGGCGCAAACCACCATGCCCAGCTACTTTTTATATTTTTAGTAGAGACAGGGTTTCACCATGTTGGCCAGGCTGGCCTGGAACTCCTGGACTCAAGTGATCCGCCTGCCTTGGCCTCTCAAAGTGCTGGGATTCCAGCTGCGAGCCGCTGTGCCCGGCCTTTAAAGAGACCTATTAATCATGGATCTTAATTCATTCATGCCGCGGTCATGAACCACAGCTGCTTTCGTATTTAAACTACAGCCTTTGGGGAAGAAAAACGTGCGTCCCCCAGGCCCTGGGCACAGCCCCCATAGGTCATCAGGGGCACGACTGGCTGCAGGACCTCGATCAACGGCAGACCCAGGCCCTGGTCGGCAAAGCAGGTCAGGCACCAGCAACGCCCTGACCTGACCTGGGGGTGGTGGTGAGAGGACCGAGCTGGGAGGTTTGCAAAAGGTTCGCACACGCCCGCCTGAGGTGTGGGGTCCCTGCCTCCGCCCACCACGTGCCCTGTGGGAAGACCGAGTCCCGGACCAGCTTCTGGACGCCACAGTCTTGGACACATCCTGTCCCTTTCCGGGCCTCAGTTTCCCCAACTGCAGCTTCCCAGGCCTGTTTCCTGGTTATGCTCTAACCCGGCCCCCACCTCCCCGCTCAGCCCATGCGCCACACCGGCCTCCCCAGGTGACAGCACAGCCCTGCCCTGCCCATCGGTCAGTGGCCTTGGCCTTCAGGCAAGCTAGGATGGCAGGGCCCCGACAAACCGGCTGGGGGCTGAGAGTCCTGGGGAGGCGGCTCGGGAGCCTGGCACCACCTCTGCCCGCTGCAGGACCATGGGAGGTCTCCTGACCTCTACAGTCAGTCCACATGTGGCCACGCTGGGGACGTGGGTGCCCACCATGGTGGGGGGCTGGGGAGGTTTAGGGAGGCCTGAGGAGGAAGAGGTGGGGGAGGTGAGGTGGAAGGTTGGGGGCAGGCCAGGAGGTTGGAAGAGGCTGGGGCAGGTCTGGGAGAGGCTTCGGGAGGTTGCAGGGACTGTGGTAGGAGGTGGGGAGATGTTCAAGGGGAGGTTCGGGGGTGGCTGGGAGGTTGGAGGAGGCTGGGGGAGGTTGGGAGAGGGTTGGGGGAGGCTGGGAGGAGGCATGGGAAGGTCTGAGGGGAGGATGGGGGAGGTTGGGGGAGGCTGGGGGAGGTTGGGAGAGGGTAGGGGGAGGCTGGGAGGAGACACAGGAAGGTCTGAGGGGAGGCTGGGGGAGGTTGGGGGAGGCTGGGGGGAGGCTGGGAGGAGGCCCAGGGGAGGCTGACGGGGGAGGAGGAAGGGAGAAGGCGGGGGGAGGTGGAGGGTAGGTCGGGCACCCTGGCCTTAAGGGGACACTGGATCCTGGTCTCTACTTTCCTTCTCCAAACCCCAGTTCCCTCAGCTCTGGGAATGGCAGTAAACGCCACCTCCTACAACTCACACGTGAGGATGGACAAACATAAAGGCTTCTGTACATAAGCCCCAAGCACAGGTCGGGCCCACAGCCGCCGAGTGCCCGAGACGCTGGTTACTGCGGGGCCTGGCGCAGAGCAGTGGCCCCGCAAATGTCACTGTTTTGCTGCCAGCCACAGCTGGACTTTCCACCTCCTCAGAGATGAGAAATGGGGCCTCAGGGATTCACACAAACCATGAAATAGGGGCCGGGCAAGCCGGCGCCCAGGAACACTCTCTCCGTGGCCGGAGCACAGCACCCCGAGGTCCCGTAGCTCAGGGTGACGGGGCCACCCCTCCAGGGGACGCTCCTGAATGAACCTGGAAACATTTGCTAGGCTGGAAAACGCACCCACGGGTGGGAACCACGCCTGCGGCTCGAAGCCAGCTCAAGGGAGATGAAGACGCCGGACGCTGCCATTCGGTGGCTGTTCCGCTCCCGTTACTGCCAGGGGGAGGGTCCACCCAGCAGCAGCCGCCCAGGCTCTGTTGTCTCCTGCCCACCCGCCACTCCACACCACAGCACCCTGAAAGGAGGGGTCTTCAAACAGCTCCTTCACGTAACCCAGGAGATCTTCAGGTCTCCGGGCGATGCCGTCTCTCCCAGCTGAGCCTCCTCAACGGGGTCAGAGGCCATGAGAGGCCCGAGGAGGCTGTTTCACATCCATGCACAGAAACGGCGAAGGAAGCACCTGTGATCTCAGGCCCCACGCAGGGCTGGCCGTGAGACCCGTGGGGGCAGGGGGTCAGTTCCCACATGTTCATCCCACCCCTGGCAGCAGCCCTTAGCTTCAGGCCCTGAGCTCTGATAGCCCCTGTGTAATTTTGGTGAACGGCTGCTCCTCGGCCCTGGGTGAGCGGGGATGCCCTTGGCCCCAGGCTCGGGCACGGGACTGTGACTCACCCACCGGCTCCAGGCAGCCCTGGGTCTGAGGCCAGTCTTGTGGGTCTTGGGGGAAGCCCGGAGCAGGGCCACTTCCCTCTGTCAAGTCCCTCCAGAACCTCTGTCCAGAGAAATGAGGGGCCCAGAAACCAAGCCCAACTGCAAACATCTGCCTCCAGCCACAACTTGCAAGCAGGCAGCTATATTTTGTTTGACCTGCAAAGCATATTACGAGCTTCTGAATTAGTTACTACTAAGATTAAACAATTAAAAAAATTCATATTTCTAGCTTCTCTGGAAAGTTAGAAATCAGGCCAGATGGCCAAGGTCTGGTGAACCGACAGGCCGCTGACCCCTTCCTGTGGGACGCACACCCCTCGGCCTGCCACAGGCTGCACCCAGCCCAGTAGCCTCCCTGGCATGACCTGCACGTCCCTCAGGGCATTTGTGCCTGAAACACAGTGAATCTCTCTTGCCAGTGCATAAATGGCCTCGTTTGGGACTAACAGAAGATCGCAGGACAACCTTGGCCCACTGGAGGTAGTAAGCCCGAGACCCACACCATAGCCACTTCACTGAACCTCCTGGGGTGGCCAGGTGTCCAAACACCCCTTGCCACGAGGTGTCACGTGCCACGGAGCACTGTGGTACTGGTTTTGGTGACATGGTTTCTATTTTATCCAGAACAGGGTGCACTGTTCACTGGACCACATCCAGCCCGTTTTGTTGCATAAATGAAGACTTATTAGAACTCGGCCTCCCCCGTCGCCACGGACTGCGTGTGGCTGCTCTGGGGCTGGGAACACCCTCTGAATACTGGGGAGAGACCATGCACCTGCAAAGCCTGAAACAGCTGCGTCCGGCCCTTTGTGGGAAAGGTATACGGGCTGCGGAGGCGTGCTGGGAGGGCGCGGACGTCACCCCGTTCAGAGAGGCATTCTTTGGTGTCCACATCCCAGGTTACTTGTTTAAAATACAAATGCTCATTCTCACAGGGTAAGAAACACCAGCAGTAGGTTTTCGGTCCTATAAAAAGGGATGAGGTGGGGAGGCCGTGGGAGAGGAGAGAAAATGAGGCCACCTCTGTTCCTCGTTTGCCACGATGGGGAGAGTGGAGAGTGGTCACCCACCGTCTCCCCAAAACACCCTGGGAGAAGACACGGCCCCCCTGGGAGAAGACACGGCCCCCCCGGCAGAAGCCCGGCCCACAGGCCTCGGCACTTACTTCATGGGTTTGAACAGCGCCTGCCCGTAATTCTGGAAGGTCATGATGAGCTTCAGCTGCGTGCCCCCCGACTTCATGGCTGCAGGAAGGAGGGAGAGAAACAGGGTCACTCTCTGGCCGCACGCCCCTTCTTCTCCTGGGCGGACGAGGGCTGTTGGCTGCAATCCACACACACAGGCCAGCCAGGTCCTCTGGGCACGGTCCAGGCGTCCCATTCCGCCTGGGAAGTTTCAGTTTTCTACAGTGAAGCTCTCACCTGGCTGATGGATTCCCTGCCTGATATTCAGGGTTAAGCACTGGGGCAGATCTCTCCTTGCTGACTACAGACACAGGGCCTGACCCCAGAAGGGACGACCAGGTGTGCTTACCTGGACACACACATATACACACACGTACACACCCCCACACACAGCCATGTACATACCCACACACACCACACCCGTACACTACACACCACACACAGCTACACACCCACAGACACAGTGCTTGACCCCAGAAGGGATGGCCGGGTGTGCTTACCTGGACACACACATACACACACACACAGCCATGTACACACTCACACTCAGGTACACACACCACACCCACTCACTATACACCACACACCTACACACACACATGCACCCACAGACACAGGGCCTGACCCCAGAAGGGATGGCCGGCTGTGCTTACCTGGACACACACGTATACACACACGTACACACCCCCACACACAGCCATGTATATACCCACACACACCACACCCATACACTACACACCACACACACGTACACACCCACAGACACAGCCATGTACATACTCTCACACACCACACACACCACACCCATACACTACACACCACACACCTACACACCCACAGACACAGGGCCTGACCCCAGAAGGGACAGCCAGGTGTGCTTACCTGCCTGCAACACCTCACACACCCACTCACACCTGCACACACCTGCACACCAACAAACACCAACATACCTTTACACACCCACAGACACCCCCCACACACCCCTACATACACCTGCACAACCACACACAGCCACTCACACCCCCGCAGACACCCACACACACCCTGCATCCCCTGCACCTGCCTAAGAACGGGGAGTGGCGCCTCCCGCCCACGTTTCTGGGGAGCTACAAGGAGCCTGAGCAGGGTAACTTTGGGGAGACCTGGGGTTGAAAGCACCTGTCTCACTGGAGGCAGCTCCTGCAGCTCTGCAAGGACTCGGTGGGGGTGTGGAAGCCTCCAGAAGCCTCCTCCAGCTTTGGCCACCTCACCAGTCCAGGAGGCTCAAGAACTCCCAATAAAACCCTCCTTTAACCACTTTGGGATTTTCTTTTTGCTGACGGAGAAGGAAGGAGGCTACTGGGGGCTTCCCACAGCAGGGAAGGGGCTGGCCTCGGCCTGGGGCGCCCTGGGAGCTAAGTTGGCCACAGCGAGGGCCTCCAGGCCGCCCGAGACGGGGGGTCATCACACGGTGTGGACTGGCCAGGTCCTGGCCACACGGGGGATTGTCCAGTGTGAGGGGCCTCACGGGGCCACACCAGGCACTGGCCACACGCTAACATCAAGGGCGTGAAGAGGAGCCGGGCGTCCCTGCCGGGAGAGACGTAAACAGAATGTGGTGGGGTGGCATGCGAGTGCTCGCGTGCAAAGGTGAAGAGGGAAGTGGGACGGGGCCCTGGGCACGGTTCAGGATCAGCCTCCCTGGGGAACTAACATTTGAGCTGCCTTCGGAGCGAGGGGCAGGGCTGGCCCTGGCCCCACAGGGGACCGCACAACCCCAGAGAGGCAGAGCAAGTGCAGTCCCTGAAGGAGACAGTGAGCACGTGTGCAGGGCTGAGGGGGCCATGACTGACACATCACAGTGGACGGGAGGGTGCAAAGGTGGGATGGGGGCCGGTAAGCCAGCAGGTCTCAGGGGGTCCCGGGGAAGGTAAGGGCGGCCGGCGCGGGGCAGCAGGGCTGAGGGGGTCCAGGGCCAACACATCACAGTGGACAGGAGGGTGCAAAGGTGGGATGGGGGTGGGTGAACCAGGCATGTCTCAGGGGGTCCCGGGGAAGGTAAGGGCGGCCGGCGTGGGGCAGCAGGGCTGAGGGGGCCACGGCCAATGCATCACAGTGGACGGGAGGGTGAAAAGGTGGGATGGGGGCCGGTGAGCCAGCAGGTCACAGGGGTTCCCAGGAGAAGGTAAGGGCGGCCGGCGCGGGGCAGCAGGGCTGAGGGGCTGGTGCAGATGCTGTCCCTGGCTGCTGTTGCTGACCCGGAACCAACGGTGGACGCTGGAGTTGGGGGAGGCTGGGGCTGCAGCAGCTGCAGGAGACGGTGGCGGTTTGGTTGAAGATAAAGATGGAAAAATGGAAAAATCCAAGAAATATCTGAGGATCTGAAAGGTATCTGGTGGAGTGACGTGGGATATGGAGCAGGGGGACGGCCAGAGAAGGAATGGCGTGGACGGAAGACCGAACCCAGCCAGCCCCGGATGATGGAGACGCTCCAGGGACCTCACGGTTCCTCCACATGGCTGGAGGGCACATGCGTGTGCTGAGGGCGTGGAACTCGGGGAGGGCCTAGCCCTGCAGGGGATGGTGGGACGGAGGAGCCGCCTGCAGATGGGTTTGTAGCTTTGGTGGAAGAGAGCTCAAGACAGTCCCTTCAGACAGGAAGAACTGCCCCAGAGGAACCGAGGTCTCAGGTGGCGGCTGGCTGGGAGGGAGGGTCAGCGTGAGGACAGCGGGCTTCGGGGAGGGACTGAGGGTGCCGTGGATGCTTCCCGAGGACACCGAATCCTCCAGGAAGGCCAGAGGCACTGGGGAGCATGGACTAGAAAGCAGAGTCCCCACCATCCACGGGATGTCACTTTGGGCACAAGGGAGGAGCTGGCACCGGCCCCAGGCAGAAGGGAGACAGAGCCCGAGCCCAGCACAGACACAGAAACGGTCAATGGCCTCCGATGCGCCCTCAGGGCAGTGTGCTCGGCTTCCTGCGGCCAGGTGTCTCTGAGAGGTCTGCACTTCCCTCTCCTCAGTTTTCCCTCCTGTAAATAGGGCCCAGTGCCCGAGTGTGGCGGCTCACGCCTGAAATCCAAGCACTTTGGGAGGCCGAGGCAGGAGGCTTGCTTGAGGCGGAGAGTTTGAGACCAGCCTGGGCAATATAGCAAGACCCCATCTCTACAAAAACTTTAAAAATTAACTGGTGTGGTGGTGTGTGTCTGTCCCAGCTACGCGGGAGGCTGACGGTGTGGTGGTGTGTGTCTGTCCCAGCTACGCGGGAGGCTGACGTGGGAAGATTGAGGCCAGGGGCTCAAGATCAGCCTGGGCAACAGAGACCCCGTTTCTACAAAACAATGGGGCTCAGGACACGGACACCTGTCCCGCCTCCTTTCCAGGGTCCTGGTGAGTTGGCTGGTGCCTCATGTGACCTGCCAGAACCTCGGCTGCTCCTGTAGAATGGGGGTGACACGCCTCATCCAGGACCACCCTTAGGACTACGTGGGGACAGTGCTATGAGTGGTCAGAACAGCAGCCGTGCGGGGACTCACCGTGGCGAGGGCCACACGAGTGCCACGTCCCCTCCCCGAGAACTGAGAACAGCAAGAGCACGCACAGGGACTCACCACAGCGAAGGCCACATGAGTGCCACAGCCCCTCCCTGAGCACTGACAATAGCGGCAGTGTGGGGACTCACCACAGCCAGGGCCACACAGGTGCCACGTCTCCCCCCAGCACAGAGAACAGCAACGGTGTGGGTGCTCACCATGGCAAAGGCCATGAGTGCCACGTGCCCTTCCTGAGCACTGACAACAGTGGCAGCGTGGGGACTCAACATGGCCAGGGCCACACAGGTGCCGCGTCCCCTCCCTGAGCACGGAGAACAGCAATGGCGTAGGCGCTCACCACGGCAAAGGCCACGAGACGCCGCATCCTTCCCTGAGCATTGAGAACAGTGGCAGTGTGGGGACTCACCATAGCAAAGGCCACATGAGTGCCACGGCCCCTCCCTGAGCACCAAAAACAGCGACGACGTGGGCACTCTACACGGCAAAGGTTGCGTGAGTGCCACGTCTCTTCCCTGAGTGTGAGAGCAGCAGCAGTGGGGGCTCGCCACCGCAATGGCCACTCAGGTGCCATGTGCCCTCCCCATTTCTGATGCTCTTGCTGCCCCTGAGCTCACAGCTCACACCCCGGCCTGGCCAGGTCACGTGCTCATTCCCTCCAGGCAGCGTTTGCTCCAGCCACTGCCCTGTCAGGAACCACGACTGACAGGCCATGGTCAAGACTGGGGCTGGGCTCAGCGCCCTGGACCACTGTGCAGTCAGGTCTGTCAATGAAACTGTCTGAGGCCGTGCCCTCCGCAGGTGAAGGAAGCAGCAACAAATCTCATTTCTCTCCAAAACACTGCACAGAATCTGAACGCCGGCCTCAGGCGGGCCAGCAGCTCAAGGTCCCATAGACGGGTTCCATCCCAGCTTCTCACTGGGCACCGCAGATGGGCTCCGTCCCGGCTTCTCACCAGGCACCGGGACGGGGTCCATCCAGCTTCTCACCATGCACCAGGACGGGCTCCATCCCGGCTTCTCACTGGGCACCACGACGGGCTCCATCCCGGCTTCTCACCGGGCACCGCAGATGGGCTCCGTCCCGGCTTCTCACCAGGCACCGGACGGGCTCATCCGCCACCAGGCAACACCGACGGCTCCATCCAAGCCACCGGCAATTGTGACGCTCCATCCGGCTACCGGCACCGTGAGACGTGGGCCCATCCCCGCTTCTCACCGGGCACCAGGACGCCTTATCCCCGCCACTGATCCAGATTGATTTACCCACCATTGTCCGCACCGTAGATGCCCATCCGCTTCAATACCAGGCGTACCAGGACGGGCTCCATCCAGCTTCACACCGGGCACCGGGACGGGCTCCATCCGTCTTCTCACCGGGCACCGGGACAGGCTCCGTCCCAGCTTCTCACCGGGCACCGGGACGGGCTCCATCCGATTTCTCACCAGGCACCGGGACGGGCTCCGACCAACTTCTCACCGGGCACTGGGACGGGCTCCATCCCGGCTTCTTACTGGGCACGGGGGTTTTCAATGACAGCAAACAGCGTATGATTTTACCAATAATCAAGGCAGCCCATTAAAAACTTAGACTCCATAACCATTTTCTTCTGAATACAGTGCACGGATTTTTAAAACTGGGATGCCTGGATGGGCACCTGAAGCTGGGTAGTTTTCTCCCAAAAGTAAAACTGTGGTTGATTTTAGTTTTCCATTTTTTTCCTTAACTGTGTTTCTAATTTCCACAACGAACAGGGAGTACAGTTTTTAGTAAGAAAAAAAGAAGTGATGATTAAAAAATTAGCGGCTGGATTAAGCTCCATTGGACGTTCCCATTTCCATTTAGTAACTGGGGTCACAGGATTTAAGGGTTCCTTCCTATACCAGGTGTATCAGCTCCTTCCAGGGCTCGTAACCCTGCTTTTTAAAATAACAACATATTGGCTGGGCGTGGTGGCTCACGTCTGTAATCCCAGCACTCTGCGAGGCCGAGGCCTATAGATCACAGGATCAGGAGATCGAGACCATCCTGGCTCACACGGTGAAACACCATCTCTACTAAAAATACAAAAAATTAGCCGGGCGCGGTGGCGGGCGCCTGTAGTCCCAGCTACTCTGGAGGCAGAAGAATGACGTGAACCCGGGAGGCAGAGCTTGCAGTGAGCTGAGATCGTGCCACTCACTCCAGCCTGGGTGACAGAGCGAGACTCCGTCTCAGGAACAAACAAGCAAACAAATTTTATCTGAATCTGGTTGGTTCCGTCCTTCTTCTTCCGGAAGCAGGTCTGGTCTCCCTGGCCCTTGTGCTCAGCTGTGAGGCGAGCTCCTCCCCACGGAGGAAATAAACGATTAGAAATTAAAGGGCATGAAGATGTCACAAGACTGAGGACTCCGCTGCCTGTGGACCGTGGGCCGTGCCGCCCACCTGAGCCCACCATTCAGTCTACCAAGTGGGTCTTCTGCTGGAGGATGTTTGGAATTCCGCTCTAAAATCAGATATGATCTCCCCACAAAGACCAGCACACGAGCCGCCCGGCGTCTCAGGCCTTCGGCGCACATTGGGATGGCTGGGAGGTGCAGACATCCACCCTCCTGTCACTGAACGGGTCATCCTGCCCTCACACCCAGGAAGGGGTCAGCAGGTGGCAGAGCCAGGACGCAGGGCAGGCCTCGACGAAAAGGTGCCATTCTGGGTTTTCTTAAAGACAGACCAAGGTTCACGACGCTTGGAAATCTCACCTCATTGGTAGGAGAAGCCCAGGAGCATGGGCACAGGCCCTGGGGACGGGACTGACGGAGACGCCTTCCCTGATGCAGCCTCCTGTGCCCCCGGTGGACAGGGGTCAGTCAGAGCCTGCCCAGCCCCAGCCTGGGGAGGGGCCCACTGAGAGCTGATCCCTCTGATGCCCGTGAAGCTGGCTGAGACGGGGGCGTCCTGGCACAGACCCCAGAGTCACCCCACACCGTGGACAAGTCTCAGAGACTCACCTGCTAAGCCCCCTCCCACCGACCACCTTCCCTCCATCTCCCTCTGTAGCCACCCCCCCCAAATACAGGCCATTGTCAAACCAACAGCACAACTGGACCCCAGAAGGCCTCCAAGCCCCAATTCCCAGGGCAATAAAAACATGCAAATCTGGTCAGTTCAGTCCTTCTTCTGGAAGCAGGTCCCGTCTGCACTGCTCCAATGGCCACCCGTCCTCTCTGTGCACACAGGAAGATGTCCATGGGTCCCCCCATTCCCCAGTTCTCCCAATTCCCACCCAGTGGCCACCTGTCCTCTCTATGCACACAGGACAATATCCACCAGCCCCCCAACCCAGTTCTCCCAATTCCCACCCAGCGGCCACCCGTCCTCTCTAAGCACACAGGACAATATCCACAGGGCCTCCCCACCCAGTCCTCCCAATTCCCACCCAGCAGCCACCCATCCTCTCTACGCACACGGGAAGATGTCCACAGGGCCCCCCATTCCCCAGTACAATCTCACCCAGCGGCCACCCATCCTCTCTGTGCACACGGGAAGATTTCCACAGGCCCCAGTCCCCAGTGCAGTCCCACCCAGCGGCCACCCGTCCTCGGTGCACACGGGAAGATGTCCACTAGCCCCCCAATTCCCCAGTACAATCTCACCCAGCGGCCACCCGTCCTCTCTGTGCACACGGGAAGATTTCCACTGCCTTTCGAATAGTTTCTTCCCATCTGGAACACTCTCCCCTTCCGACCCACCTGCCCTGAGCACCTCCCACCACTGAACTCACCACCTTTAGACCAAAGGTGACAGGTCCGCTTCTTCCCTGGCCTCCCTGAAGAATCCAATCGCCCAGATACCCGTCAGTGTATGTGATTCATTCATATTGATTAATCATATTAATCTACATCACTAGGTAACATGGCTAGTTAACGTGATTAACATCCACTAGTTACACAAGTTAACAGCCACTCACAGAGTGCCCTGTGCTTTCATTATTTCAAGTTGCTGTCAGCACTAAGAGCTCAGCGCCACAAAGACCCTTGGACATCACTAGGTTTTGCCCACGGTCTCTCCCTGGGTGAGGCGATGTCAGTATGCAGGTGCCTCCTCAGAAGGACTCCAGGAGACGCTGGCATCTCCTATGAAATAAGAAATATATAGAAAGATGGCTGCTGTCACGGAAATACGAATGGACTTCGGTGCCTGGCCCCAGTCAGTGTGGCCCCGGGCAAGCCACGTAACCCCAGACAGCTCCGGCAACCCGCTGGGAAGTTCTGTAAGGAAGAACCCAGAGCAGCTCTGGCGAGAGAGAGGGAGAGACGGCCCCGAAGGAAAGAGGTGTGTGGCCCGGGGCTGGGGGTCCCCACACCCCGCTTGATGCTCACGGGAATGGAGACCGGGTGCAACCACCACTCAGCCTTGGTTTCGGGTGGGAGCAGGAACCCTTTCTAACAAGATCCTCAACCTGACTAAATGAACCAGTTCCACCTCCTACAGGCCTGTGGATCACACAAACACATCCAGGTGTGAGATGCTGCAGTCGGTGTGGGCCACCACGCTGCTGCCCTTGGCCCGGGTCATCTCGTCTGTGAAGAGGGCCAGCGTCATCCTTGGGGGTCACAGCCAGGCTGTTCACAGGCCCCTGCTGTTCACAGCCACCGTCTGGCTTCAAGTGTCAGAGTGAAGCAGTTATGCCTGAAGACGAACGGGGTCAGCTGTGTGTGCTGGAAGCAGGGCCTCACCCAAGGAGGGCTCAGATGTGAAGAATGTGACACCAGGAGGGTTCAGGTCACCCTGTTCTTCCCACGCCACACATCTCCAAGCCAGAGAGGTCTGCTGGGTGTCCCAGACCCCAGGTGCCCACACACAGCCTCATATACCCACTCACCGTGGGCACCGAAGGACCCGGTTCTGAGGAAAAGACGGAAAAGGAAAGAGTTGGCCAGCAGTGAGCACTCTGGGGCTGGCATCAAGGAGGCGAGAACTGTGGGCCCCCACTGCAAGGTAAGGGGCCGGAAGAGCTGAGAGCCCGCACGTGCTCCGGGCCTGGGTCTGCCAGTCCTCGACTCTCCTGGAGGCTTCAAGTGACAGGCAAGGCCACGTCAGCCCTGCAAGTCCCGTCCATCACACACCACCCTTGGGACACTTTCGCCAGAATTGCCTCCAGCCCAGACTGTTACTTATTTCCCGATTTTCTTCAAGGCCCCTTTTATTTTGAAAGATCTGTTTTTTTAAAAGAAAACTGCAGCCTTGCCCCAGTGGGGACCACGTCTGCCATTAGAAGGAACGTCGGCAGGAGCACGTCGGGGCACACTCCTGCAGTTAGGCGGCTGCTGTCTCTGCTGGGCGTGTGGAGGCCGGTGCCTGGGAGACCCCAGGCCTCAGCAGCATGAGCTTTAGCTCCTCGCCTTCCATCAGACGGCTGGGAAGGGAGTTGAGTGCGGACTGAGCTATTGGCCGCCTCCTCCAGGCTCCACCCGAAATCGTCCTTTCCAGGCGGTCATTGTCCTTCTTTCAGGATGACCCACGGTCCCCCAGCCCTGAGGCCATGGGCCTCCAGCTAATTGGGCATCTTCCCTTTTCTCCTCCAGGTCGGCCGAGCCACGCTCTGGGACTGTGACCTGCAGAGGCAGTTGCCACCTGCGGTGGGCAGGACGGGGGGATGGTGACCTTTCTGGAGCTGGTGCTGCCTTCCAAGGAGTTCTGCTCCCAATGGACAGACAGGGTGGCCGTGCCCTCCCGGGCACCTGCAGGCAGCTCCCTCTTGTGGGCTGACCCAGCGGAAGGCCCTTTGTTCCTCGAAGCTCACCGGCCGGTTAGTCCTGGATTCTAGCTAGACCCATTCTTCCCCTTTCGGCAGATCAGTTCGTGTCAAGGACTTTCGTCCCGTGGAGTCAGTTTTCCTTGTGCAGGCATGTTCTCCCAACCACAGGCTTTGACCCAATCCGGATGGAGCAATTCTGTATTTCAGTCCAGAAGCTGCCCAAATCCTCACACGCCAGTGGGATGACTTTTTAAAAAAGTAATTCCAAGTACAGAGTCGTCTTTTTTTTTTTTTGAGACAGAGTCTCTCTCTGTCGCCCAGGCTGGAGTGCAGTGGCCGGATCTCAGCTCACTGCAAGCTCCGCCTCCTGGGTTTACGCCATTCTCCTGCCTCAGCCTCCCGAGTAGCTGGGACTACAGGCACCCACCACCTCGCCCGGCTAGTTTTTTGTATTTTTTAGTAGAGATGGGGTTTCACCGTGTTAGCCAGGATGGTCTCTATCTCCTGACCTCGTGATCCCCCCGTCTCGGCCTCCCAAAGTGCTGGGATTACAGGCTTGAGCCACCGCGCCCAGCTCAGAGTCGTTAATTATGTCATTTATTATTTGCATCCATAATTGTGCATGATGGCAGTTTAATTATCACCAGCGCCAGCCGAAGGCACCGCATGCCGGATTTCAAGCTGAATAGAGGTAGATAATATCCCAAGATTCTTTAAAGGTGGCAGTGGCCCGTTACCAGGCAGCCAGGAGCCCGGCTATAAATAAACCTCTGCCAGCTCTAACCAGCCGTCCTGCAGGCCACGTGGAGCACCATGAATTCGACTAGGTGGTTCTGAGCAGGGGAGATTTCATGCAACCATTCTGAGGGACTCTCAGGCCTCGTTCTCCATTACAACAATATTTCTGGGCTCATGTTTAATAGCAAGATGAGTGACTTGAAATGAAAGCGAGCACCCAGGGGCCAGACAGCTGAGGGGACAGAACTCAGAGCCTGGAGCACGCAGGTGCTAATCTTGGACAAACCTCCTGCTTTTAGAGCCTGGGTTTCCCTCGTTGTGGAGCGGTGGTTGGAAGGCAGGGCTGGCCTTTGAAGGCTACCCCTGTTCTTGGTTGCAGGACCTGTCTAGGGGCATCAGGCTCTACACCTGCCTGACTGGCTTGGCGATGCCAAGGGCCCAGCCAGAGGCTGCTATCTCAAGCTATTTGGTCTTCACCCAGAACCTCCAACTGGGAGTTCGTACTCAGAAGGGCCCTCAGAACAGCCGTGGCTGAGTCAGGTCAGCCAGGCAGCAGCAAGCGGGGTCAGCAAGCAGGTCAGGCCCCTTCTGGGACAGAGTACATCCTCCAGGGACACTTGGCCTGGCCTAGGCCAGCCTCCTTGTGCCGTGCCCTGCAGACCAGGAGACCTGGGCCTGGGCATGGAGCAACTCCAGCGGGACGCTTGGTTCCCAGGTGAGGGATCTCTGCTTCCTAGGAAGACAGACCTCTTCAAAAATGAGAACTCACCTGTGAGCATCTCCAAGCCCAAGGCAGGGGGAGTACAGGGCCCAGCATCCAGTCCGAGACCCTCACGAGGCTCAGGCACCTGCCCAGCTCTGGCTTCCCCAGAGAAGAAGGATCAGCCCGCCTTGAAATGCTGCTGCCACACAAAGACCCCACCCAGCAGGTGAGCTGCCCCCAAATACTACTGCAATGTTGGAGACCCCACCCAGCAGGTGAGCTGCCCCCAAATACTACTGCCTCCAAGATACCCACCCAGCAGATGAGCTGCCCCCAAATACTACTGCAGTGTTGGAGACCCCACCCAGCAGGTGAGCTGCCCCGAAATGCTGCTGCCACACAGAGACCCCACCCAGCAGGTGAGCTGTCAGGCTCTGCTCTCATGTCTTTACTCGTATTTGCACATTTAAGCCTGAACAACCTCGTGAAGCCGGCACCACAGGTCCGGGCTCTCCTTCAACATCTTTGGGGGCAGAAGTATTTGGGGACTGCGAGTATTTCGATAACGAAAGCACAGGTGGTACGTGGCTGCCGCTCGTGGCATGCCCACACGGCTCTGGGGCAGAACCCCACAATCAAACACACTCGTGTTCCTCAGAGGAACACGTGAATATTCACTGTAAGAGAGAAAAATAAGGATTTTTAACTAGCCTCGGTGTTCTGCCCCCAAATCCGTTCAGCTTGAGTCAGGTTTTGCTAATGAATGGGTTTTGTTTGGCATTCAGATTTGTAAGTCAGAGGTTACGGGGTCCGGATTATAACTGTCTCTATGTTCTCAGCGAGAAGCCAGGTACTGGAGGGGTTAATCCATTTGCCCAGTTCCGCTCTGGCTAGTGGCCGGCAGAGCCAGGATTCACCCCCAGATCTCCTGGGCCAGAGCCTGCTGTCCCGCCTGGGTGACGGGGCTGTGTCCACTCGCCCTCCTTGCAGGCCCTGCAGAATGACTGTCAGCACCAAGCCTGTCCTCAGATGGGCCCCCACCCAAGAAGACAGGATTAGAACCAGTGTGGCCAACGTGGTCTAGGAGGCGGGCGAGCGAGATCAGCTCGGGCAGCCCTTCAGTAGGCACAGGACTTACCAGGGCACACCCAGGAGGAGGCCACACCAGAACCCTGGGTCAGGGATTCCCTGGCAAAGGCTTTGTCCACACTACCGCAATGTCAGGCAGCCTGGGCACCACTGCCCTGGGGCAGCTGGACCAAAGGGGGTGGCAGTGACCTAGGGCTAGCCTGTCCAGATGGACAAAGGGCTCCTGAGGTGGGCAAAGCTGCCCTAGGTCCCAGAGGCCCCGCACTCTCCCTGAAGCCGCTCTAGGAGCTCCTGGGCACAGAACTCCCGCACCTCTGCAGTGTTGGTGTTGGAAAGCTGACTGGTCCCTGAGGGATGTGGCGAGCTCCAGTGCCCGCCAAGGGCGTAGTGGCCTTTGGAATCCACCAAGCGCTCCCTCTGCCCAGACCCTGCCTGTGCACACGAGGGGGCTGTTGTGGAAGGCCACGCACGAAGTACTAGTTAATATTTTACAAGCTTGCTCACATGCACCATCTCATCCTATCCTTGCATCGATCCTACGTGGGGAGACCCCGCTGGACAGACGGGGAAAATGAGCTGGAGAGAAGCTCACACGGACAGCGGCATGGGAGGCTTCCAAACGTGAGTGCTGCGCCTCCCGAACGCCCTGGCTGGTGTGCAATGCTCTCGCATTCCTCTCCCTGCCACGACGGACCCCACCTGGAAGGTGAGCCGCCCGACGGACCCCGTGGAAGGTCCTCAGCCCCTCCCAGTGGAGCCCCCTCCTCTCCACACGCCCTGCCTGGCGTGTGTGGCTCTGAAGTGCTCGTTCCTTCTCAGGACCGGGCACTGTGTGTGCGTCTCTTCCGGGGGCCGTCCGGTCCACAGAGGCAGTGGATCTCCTTGAGGCTGAACTCATCCTCAACTCCCCACCACCCAGAAACGGGGCCTGACATGCAGGAGGTGCCGGTAAAATCTGCTGGATGGACCCACACATTGATCAATGCATCGGATAGTTCCTTAATGGCCACGCTCACTTTCAGGGGCAGAAGGGACGTTCCGGCTGTGGCTGTCTACAGGACTGCTCCCCAGCGCAGCTCGAAGCCCTCAGACCCCTGCAGGGCAGGAGAAAGGCAGAGTTTTCAAGGAGGGGGGCCTCGAGGGAGGGGGAGGTGTTCAGGTTCCTCCCAGGCATGGAGGGAAGAGGACCCCCAGCTTGTCCAGCTGATCTCTCTTATGAGGTGAGCTGATCACGGAGTGGGGAGAAAGCTGCAAGTTCTCTTCCCATGACCAGGTGAATGCCCAGCGAACAACTCGGCACCGGGCAGAGACAGTCAGGAACAGCCCTGCAGGGCTCTGGAAAACCCACCTGCCAGCCTGAAAGGTGACACCTAAGTCCTGTGTCAGCAACTGGACAGAACCCCAGGCTGCCAGGACCCTTTCAGCCCCAGGGCTGCTTCTGAGACACACACGCAGCTAATGCGGGGACGGCTGGCCTCATCACACAGCGCAAAGAAAGCCCTGCCTTCAGGCTCTCCCAGCCTCTGCACCTGCCCACTGTGTGCACCCAGGCCCACTCCCTGCAATCCCTGGGGAGCAGCCGCTCCCACCAAAGGGCCTCAGCCCTGCCCTCACTGCCTCTCCAAGCCCTGGTGACAAATGGGAGCTTCACAAACAATTGCCTACAAGCTGAGAACAACGGCACCAAACCTCCACGCTCAGAAGCTGCAGTGGTACATTTTCCTGAAATCAGCAACCCGATGCCCTTTTTTGTCCAATTCAGCAGATCCCAAACTACCTGGAGACATTGCCTTCAAACTCCTCCATCTGGGAGGCCCAGGCCTCCATCCTGAGCCCTGCCTACGTCTCCTCAGTATGAAATCGCACAGCGCCTTGCTGAGCTCTGACGAAGGACGGCTTCAAAACCACAAGAAGCAGGCTCAAGGCTATCTCCCCACCCAGCCAGGGTCGTGTGCAGAAAAGCAGGAAAGTCCCACGCACACGATCTCGGTGGAGGGGTCACCGCCGCCGAGGATGCCCCTCTAGTCTTCTACCCCAGGAGGGAAAGACGCTGTCGTTCAGTTGGCACCCCAAGGACCACCCAGGTGAGGAGGCAGAGCACAGCGGACAGGCTGTCCAGGCATCTCCCAGCTCATCGTGCAGCAGATCAGGGGCACATCCGGTGTGAGAGCACACGAGACGTGAGCCTTCTGTCCCTCCGCGCTTCCCGTGCAGATCGCTGCAGGAGGTTAATGCTGCGGTAACGAACAACGAACAACGGCCTCCCAGACCTCTCTAACGCACAGCCTGCCCCGGCAGCCCTGACGCCAGCCCCAGCCGGCACACAGATGGCCCTCAAGTGCGCCCAAGGACACCTACCCACGCTGGTGATCCTCTGGGAGCTGAGGTCGTGCAGCAGGGCCTCGATGGCTGGGTTGTGTCTGGAGTACAGCTCGTACCGGTTGATGCCAATGTGGAACTTGAGCCAGTTGGGATAGGAGTCCGCGGCTGCCTCCCCGGTGGAGAGGAATTCTGCACCTTCAGCACCCACATGCGGCCTGCAGGGAGCAGCGGGGATGAACATCAGCACAGAAGGAACAGGCCCGTGAGCCGGATGACGGGGGAGAGGCCACCGACGCCAATGTTTTTAACTCTGGGTTCAAGTCAGTGCAGATGTTGTGGAAGGTGCCTCTGCTTAAAGAGGGCCCTGCAATGTCTGCACTTTCTTCTGTGGCTGCTCTGCTGCCAGCTAATAACACGGTGAAAGGCCTGTAATTCTTATTCACCCTCTGGAGATGCCACAGACAGCTATAACTACAGCAAGACTAATCCCAGGACGTCAGCACTGCCCTACCGTCCCCGCCACGTCTGTCCCGGGGTCACCGAAATGGCCCCACCATGATGTCAGCTGGGGGTACCAGGGGCTGCTGGCTCTCCCTTGGAGTAGAGGGGAGAACCTACCATTGACCGCAGACTGCATGAAAATCACAGACACGCCCAGTCTGTCAGGAACCTTCCCCGGCTCTCTGCTTTTGTTCCAACAACCAGGGGCAGAATGATGCAAGAGGCTAAATTTGATTTTAATGAGAGCAGTTTGGGTGGGGAGAGAGGAAAGAGGCAGCACTCTCTCCAGCCCAGGCTCCCATGGATGACCCGCCGCCCACGCAGCCTGTCCTCACATCTCTGGGGTCAAGGGACGGTACTGGAGGAAGGACAGACCCTCCGTCTGCCTGCTGGGCTGGAGGGAAATGTGGAACTTGTCCTAGCTCGAATTCACCTAAAGCGGAGTAGGTTTCTGCCCAAGCTCTGTCCTGCGGTGGACGTGGGAGGGGGGCTAGGATCCACTTCCTGGCCACTCACTGCTCTGGGTGGCCGTCTCTCCCTGCCCTGCCAAGAGCCACAGCCCAGGCCGCTGCTCTGGTTCTCAAATTTCCAAGCATTTCCTTGAACCTGACCAGCAGGCAGGGCTCAGAGGCTTCCAAACAGCCAGTGTGTTCAGACAGAAGGCACTGGGCCTGGTCACACTTCAGGGGAGAAGGGATTTGCAGTGAGATCTTTTGGGAGGCTGGTCTCCCCTCTGCCGCTGGGGTAACCTTCTGCAGGGAGTTACTTATCCGGCCTTGCCGTGGTTAATGTTCCACTGCCTCGGGTTGTAGCATCTGCTTGTTTTGATCTGTGTGGCGGAGGGAAGGGCTGGGGGGTGGGGAAAGGACTCAGCCAGGACAGTTTAAAGAGATGTTCCCTGCGTGGCTTCTCGCCCTTTATCCAGCCATCCTCTCTTTGCAACCAGCACACCCCCGCCCTTGTTGGGTGGGCCCCTTTGTTGCACCTCATGGCTGCCAGCAAACCCCTCTGATCATTCTGCCCCAGCCACTGGGTTTAAAAGACTCAATAGGCACATCCAGACCTTCTCCAAGGTGCCCACCCAGAGCACCCTCGCCAAGTGTCTGAAAGCCGAGCAGCAGCCTGGCCCCTTCCCTGGGAAAGGCCATTCTCCTTTCCTCACCAACCCATTCATTCATTGCCTGACCCCCATTTCCCAAGCTGATGGCCAGGACGCGCTTCTAAAGGGCGCAGGGTCTGGCTTCCTCACCAGCAGCCACAGGGGCACAGCTCCCACCACCCGGCAGCCCCTCCCAAGGAGAAGGTTATTCTGGAGACAAAGGCAGTGCCCTGAGCTGGGCAGCTGCCTCCTCCCACACCACACTCCCTGCCCGGCCTCTTCCCTGGGGGGCGGCCTCTCGGGGCCCCTGAACCTCTCTCCGCCGTGCCTTGGGCTCACGGCTCCCGTGCTGGTGGTGGGCACCTGCCAGCCCCCACTCACCAGTCCGGGCTTTCCACCGCTTTGGGGCTGAGCCTGCTGTCGCTGTTCACATTGAACAGGACGTCGTCCTCCGTGAGCGGCGGAACCGCCACCCGGTAAAGCGGGTGCTCGAACAGCCTGGCCAGGAGCGAGGTGTCTCCGCCGGGGCCGGGCGGCGGCTCGGACTGACGTGGGCCGGGGTCTCGCAGCAGCGGCCGGTGCGCGGGGTCGTGGGGTCTCCGGGCACCGGGGTCCCGCCCCCGCAAGGCGCGCTCGGCCGGCTCCGCCGCGGGCGGCAGTTTCTCCAGCGAGTGGGACGAGAGGTTGGAGGAGGGGTCGGAGCTGAAGTCCTGCAGGATGCGGAGCGTGTGCTTGTTGGGCCAGCCCGCGTCGGCGGCGGCGGAGGAGGCGGCCGGGGGCTCCCCGGGGCGGCCCCGAACCTGGGCCCAGCCGGGCGCGGCCACTTCGGCCGCGGGCTGCGCGCACGAACAGCCGGGCTCCCCCGAGGGCCGCGCGCCGCGCCGCTCCAGCCGGGGCAGCAGGTCCAGGGCGATGTGCAGCGCGCAGGCCACCAGGAAGACCATGAGGATGAGCACGCGGAACCGGCGCACCAGGATCATCTTCATGGCCGCGCGGCCGGCCCGGGCCTGGAGCGCGTTCCCCTCGCGCCCCTCTAGCTGCGGCTGGGCACGAGCGCGGCGCCGCCTCGCGGGTCAAGGTCCATCGGCGCCGGGCGGCTACCAGCTCCGGGGCTGTGCCCGGGCCCGGACCGCGTGCAGGGCGCCCGCCGCCAAAGCGCTGGGTCCCCGCGCCATCTCGGGGCCGTCCCCGCTCGGCGTCTCCGGAGCGGCCGCGCCCTCAGCCGGGGAGCGCAGGGGTCCTGGTCCGCGGGGCCGGGCGCGCAGGGGGCGGCGGGGGCCGCAGCAGGGGGAGGCTCGGCGCTCGCAGCGGCCGGCGCGGGGCTCATCGGGCGCGCGGGTCCATCCCGGCCGGGGCGCGACGGGCCTGGGCGGTGGCGGCGGCCGCAGGCGACCCGATCCTCAGCGCGGTCCGCTCCAGGCGCCGGGCGGGCGGGCGGGGAAGGGGCGGCTCCTCCGGGCCGGGCTCTGCTCTCACGCCGCGCCCGGGAGACCGGGGCTGGGAGGGCGAAGGGCGGAAGGGTGGGCGCGGAGCGGCCGGCGGGGTCCCGGGCAGGTGCAGCGTCCGCCCCGAGAGCAGCTCCCGCCTGGCCGAGCCTCTCGGCGCCCCGCGCCCCGGGCGGGCAGATATCGAGCGCCGCGGAGCCGCCCCCCGCGTCAGCGCCCGCAGATTGGCGGAGCCGCCGCCCCGCGAGTCACTGCTGGGCCCGGGCCGGCTGCGCTGCGCTCTCCTTCCTCCTCCCCTCGGCCGCGCCCCGCGACGCCGCGCAGCTCCGGGCCCGCTGAGGGAGGGCGCCTCCGGCTCGCGGTTTGCAGAGGGAAGCGGCGGAGGCCGGGTGGGGGCGCGCTCGGTTCCGGCCGGGCCAGCAGCTGCGGCCCAGTGGGGGGCTCCGGCCTGGCCGCTTCCCGGGACCCCCGCCCGCCCAGGGCCGCCGCCGCCGCCAGCTGCAGCCTCTCGGCTCCTCCCCGGAGGAGCCCGGGGCCGGGGCCTGGGCCAAGTCCCTCCCCGGAGCCGCGGGGCGTCTGCGCCGCCGGATGAGCTCCCCGCCGGGCGGCGACCCCGTGCCCCACGCCCGTCTCGGCAAGAGGAGGCGGAGGCGGCCCCGCGGGAGACCCGGGGAGCGACTGGGCCCGGACCCAGGGGACGCCAGGGCAGTGGAGCTCCCGGCACCGGCCTCGCCCGGGGGACGCGCCCGCCTTAACCCTCCGGACTCCCGGCCCGCTGGGGGCGCAGAGAGGGGCTGGTGTGCGGGGGGCGCCTTCCTGCTTGGGGCCGACGGGGTGTGTGAGTGCAGGCGTGTGCGTGTGTGTTTGTGCGTGTGCATGAGTGTGTGTGTGCATGAGTGTGTTTGTGTGTGTGCGTGTGTGTGTGCGTGTGCATGAGTGTGTGTGTGCATGTGCATGAGAGTGTGTGTGTGTGTGCGCGTGCGTGTGTGTTTGTATGTGCGTGCACATGCATGTGCGTGCACGCGAGTGCATCTCATCTGTCACCCACACCCAGGGCAGCGGTGCTTGTACAACGTGGCTTCTGCAAGCAGCAGCTTCTGGCCCCCCAGCCCCCAGTAGGGAATATAAGGGGAGGTGGATGTCAGCCTAAGATCCTAGTCAGGGAGGTAAGTGTGTGGGAGGAGGCCACACCCCCTGTCCCCCAAGCCAGCTGCTTCCCCAGTGCCCAGATTGCCTGGGCCAGCAGCCTCTGCAGCAAGTCCAGGCCTGTGGGCTGGGAGCAGGGCCTGGGCCCCCCTTCTTTCTTTCACTCGCTGGCTTGTTACCTGGGCCCACCCTGCCCTCTCTGAGCCTCAGTTTCCTTTATGTGAATTCAGGACATTGAGCTCGTTGTTCCTGAGGACTCACTCATCTCTGAGCCTGGCCCAATGCCTGGCATTCCGTGGGCACCCACTAGATACTTATAAGGGGAGAAGTGGGGCTGGTCAGTGGAATCCATGTCTCTCGGGCCATCTGAAGTGAGTGAAGGGCTGGGTGCCGCCCACCTGGAGCTGGACTGGAGGCTGTGTTGGGTGGGGCGGTGTGACCTGGAGGTGGGCCGCCCCCCCCGCTCCCCGGGGAGACAGCCTCATCCCTGTGAGTGGACTTCATCCTTCCTTCCACTCACATGGACAGCACATCTGTGTGTAGACAGGGTCACCGAGAGAGGCCAAGGAGGGTGAGGGGGAAGATCCCGGGTGCAGGGAGAGTCCCGGGGGAGCGGACAGCAGGGACAGAAGCCTGTGGCAGGAAGGAAGGTCTTGGCCTGTGTTCTCCCAGCCCAGCAAGGGTCTCCCTTGGATTTGGGGTTCTGTAGGCTCCTGCCCCCCATCTCTCCCATGGCCTGCAGGACCTCGACGCAGAGCTGTGGCTAGTGTCTCGGGGCAGATATGGGGGTGACCAGACCCCATGGAACACCATTATCCAGTGTGGGGCCTCGTGGAGATTCCCTGGGCACTTACCTCCACTCGCCTCCTGCCCCCCACCCCTCCCCAGAGTAGGTTCTTCAGGAGCCCGGCTGTTATCTGCACCCGTTTGCACCACTGGACGCCTCCCTCCCTTGCACAGGATCCTAGTTCAGCTCGTCTGTCGCCCTCTCAGAACACTGACCTTGACCTCGCCAGATCCTTCAGAAGCGCCCCTCCCTGCCCCACCACTGTTTTCCCAACAGCACCCGCCGTGGTCTGAGGACACTTTCTTCTGTTCCTGTTTATTGTTTATCTCCCCAAAACATAAGCACTCGAGTAAGACAGGAGCCTCGTTCAAAGTTCGGCCCGGGGCCGGGCACAAAGCAGGCTCTCAGAGGAGGGACCACAAGCCCGTCTCCACGTGGGGACCAGGCGTCCACAGGCTGCGGCAGCACATGACAAAAGTCGGAAGACAGGACCCCACTGAGGAGTGAGGAGACAGTGGCCAGCCCTCGGCCGGACCCTTCTGCCTGGTGCCTTTACTGGGCTCTGAGGAGGAATTTGGTGGTTCAGTCTGCCCGTCTGTGGACACTGTGAAAACAAAGAGAAAACAGACACACACTGATACACACATAGATACACACAGAAACACACACAGATACACACATAGATACAGAAACACACACAGATACACACATACACACAGAAACACAGATATACACATGTGGACACACAGATACACACATAGACACACAGAAACACACAGATACACACATAGACACACACAGAAACACACAGATACACACATAGATACACACAGAAACACAGATACACACATAGATACAGAAACACACAGATACACAGATACACACGGAAACACACAGATACACACATAGATACACACAGAAACACACAGATATACACATGTGGACACACAGATACACACATAGACACAGAAACACAGATACAGATACGCACAGAAACACAGATACACACATAGAAATACACAGAAACATAGATATACATGTGGACACACAGATACAGACATAGACACACACACAGAAACACAGATACACACAGATACATGTGGACACAGATGATACACACATAGACACAGATACGTGACACAGAAACATATGGACACACACATAGACATACACATAGATACAGATATATGCATGGACACACAATACACATAGACACACAGATGATACCTGCATAGACACATATACATGGACACACACACACGGACACACAGATACACGCGTAGACACACATGGACATACAATACGCAGATGGACACACAGATAATCTACACATAGACACCGATCTATAGATACACAAAGACATACACGCAGATACATATAGATGCACACAAAAACACAGATACACGTCAATGCATGACAGACACAGACACACACCAATACTCACATAAACATACAAAGACACAGGTACACACAGATATACACACATATACACAGATATATACACACAGACACATATACACACAGACACACACACATAGACACAGATATACACATAGATACATGGACAGATACACACACATTCAGATACACACATAGATACACAGAAACACACAGACACTCACGTAGACACACACAGCCACACAGGTCCTGAGCCTCCCTGGGCCCTCCCTTGTGCGGAGGCAGAGGGGCTGGCTGTCGGGGAGGGCACCTGGGGAGGACACGTGGCCCCGTCAGAGACCAGGGAGTGGCTCTGGGAACACTTTTCTTCCAAAGGGGCTGGAGCTCCGGTTAGCCAAGGTGAGTGCCAGGTGGTGACAGGAGTGACGTAGGTAAATAACACTGGGGCTGGGCAGGGAGGGCGGGAGGGCCGCCTGCCCTGGGCGTGAGGGGATTGCTGTCTTAGACCGTGTGGTCTGGGAAGGCCTCCGGGCATGGCTTTGCACAGAAGCTTGTACCTGAGGGCTCAGCCCCTTGGAGGCCTGTGGGGCTGGAGGTGCCAAGGCTGGGGCAGGGGCATGTTTGACCCTCTGCGGGGAGAGAAGTCCTGTGAGGTGGGCATTGGGTGAGGGCCCAAATAGCCTCTGTAAGGTCCGCAGGTGGGGCCAGGCTGTGGGTTGTGTCCTGAGTGAGGGGCCGTGGGGGGGCTGGGGACAGAGGGATGACCCTGGGGCTTGGGTCGGGAGAGGCTCACCTAGGGTCCGGGTGGGTGGGTCTGAGGAGGGCTGAGGGTGGGGCAGGGAGAGCAACTGTGTGGTGAGGACGGAGGGAGGTCCAGCCGGAGCCCCGGACGGGCTGCTGTCATGTGGATGTGTTGGGAATTAGGAAAAAGCTTGTGGATTCCGAGGCCTCAGTGTGCAAAGCTCTGGGACAGATGGGCTCCCCAGGATGAGGGGGGGACAGATGGGGTCCCCAGGAATGAGGGGACGGACGGGGTCCCCAGGGATGAGGGGGGGACAGATGGGTCCCCAGGAATGAGGGGACGGACGGGGTCCCCAGGAATGAGGGGGGGCAGATGCGGTCCCCAGGGATGAGGGGGACAGATGGGGTCCCCAGGGATGAGGGGACAGATGGGAAGGTCTCCCCAGGAATGAGGGGACAGATGGGGTCCCCAGGAATGAGGGGGACAGACAAGCTCCCCAGGAATGAGGGGGACAGACGGGGTCCCCAGGAATGAGGGGTCAGACGAGCTCCCCAGGAATGAGAGAGACAGATGGGGTCCCCAGGAATGAGAAAGACAGACGAGCTCCCCAAGAATGAGGGGGACAGATGGGCTCCCCAGGAATGAGGGGGACAGATGGGGTCCTCAGGGATGAGGGGACAGACGGGGTCTCCCAGGAATGAGGGGGACAGACGGAGCCCCCAGAAATGAGGGGGACAGACGGGGTCCCCAGGGATGAGAGGTCAGACGAGCTCCCCAGGAATGAGGGGGACAGACGGGCTCCCCAGGAATGAAGGGCCAGAAGACCCGAGGGCTGAGGACCAGGCCCGCCCCTCCCGCACCACCAGACTCCAGGAGGGCACAGGTGCTCGTAATTGAAAGTCTTGGAGCAGCTAGGGGTGTGGAGGATCCCGGGGGGAGGCTTCGTGCTGCAAGGTGGAAAAGCAATTCTCTCTGCAGCCTTCACAGGCCTTGAAGTTGGGACAGACCCCTGTAATGCAAGACAGATAAGAGGAGAAAAACAAACAGTAGCTTAATAGCATGTACACCTTGGTCTGCACGGGACGTACTCAGGGGACAGACTATGTCTCAGAGACGTGGCTTGGAGCTCAGGCTTAAATACCATGTTCAACGGAAACAGAGAAAGGGTGTGGGGAGGGGCCCAAGAAATTACCCCAAACTGGGGTCAGGCCTTCTCCGTGGATGAGCATCTCTGGTGACTTCAGCCGGCCTTCTGGCTCAGGGAGGGAGGCACGTCCTGTACGGATATGACTTTCTCTCACAGAAGAGCAGCTTCCATGCTTGCTTGCAGAGTTTCTCCTGTGGCTGCAGTTTCTCAAAATAAGCAGCTCAAAATAATGCTTATGCCAAAGAGGCATATTTTGGGGTGGCATATTCTGGTCTGCTCTACATGGAAGCGAACAGAAAAATGGGGCAGAGGCTGGGGAGGGGAGCAGGACCGGCTTCCAGTTCCCAGACCCGAGTGAGGGAACCTGAGGCTGAGCTCTGGACTTTGGGGTCTGGAAGGGGTTCTCTGAGGACACTTGCGGGGTGGGGGAAACAGCTGCCTCCTCAGGTTTCCCCCAAGGGATCCTGCCTGGGGAGACCTGGACTGGGCGAGGCTTGGCAGCTGCCCTGCGAGGAGGAGGGAGACAGGGCTGCAGTGGGAGGTGCAGGGTTGCTAGGGTCCCACCTGGGGGTGCTGGGACTGGCCAGAGGACACATGGCGATTTTCCAATGGGCCAGGAAGGAAGGAGGAGCTTTCCAGGCAGAGCATGACCCCGCACAGAGGCAGAGGCAGAGTGTCCCCGTCGGGTCCCTGGGGCTGTGGCAGGGGAAGAAGCCGCAGTACCTCCTGCCCTTTAAGACAGGAGAGGCTGTCGTCCCGGCGTTGCCCAGCAGCTGGTCGGAGCCCAGGACTCCTCAGAGGAGCCAACGCCTGAGCCCTGAGCAGCCAGCTGGCCTGGCTGACCCAGGAGAAGGAGGCCGCTGTGCGTAAGTAGTGAGGTGTGAGAGGAAGCGCAGAGCCGTGCCACTTGGGTAAGAAGGGGAGAGAAGGAAGCCTGTCTGAATGGCTGCGCAGGGGATGTTGGAAGAGAACTGAAGGAACTCACGCAGTGCTCATCTGCGAAGGGTGCACCACAATGTATGGACAAGGGTGGGAGAGAGATGCTGGGCCACAAAGTTTGGGGTGTGTGATGGCGTGGAGGAGAAAGCCTCCTGGGGACTGTGGCCAGAGGGGTGTGCAGTCCACCCGCAGATGGAGTTTTATGTGCCTCCCACCTCCTCCCAGGGGCCCCCCACAACGCCCTGAGGCCCCATCAGCAACAGGATGGCGGGTTTTCCTTCCCACATGGATGGGGGACGTCCCAGCCTCCTGGATGCCCTCCTGGGATGGGACAGAGGGGAGCACCACCTGTGCCTCTACTCACGCCTGGCCTGGAGTGGCCCAGCGGAGGGTCCGGGTGGGGGCGCTGGAGGGGCCCACACAGTTCAGGCCTGGCACCTGCACCTTTCTGGATCCTACGATGTTTTGCTAAGGATTATTCATCCAAGACCTACCCAGAGGCTCTGGAGCTGTTTACCACAGGCCAGCTCTGGCCGCAGGCTATTCTGGGAGCCTGGGGGGGCTGGGAGGAGGCTGGGGCTCTGGGTGGCAGGAGGAGGAGGGCCGTCTCGTCCTTCCTGAGCGTCCAGCGAGCGTCAGATGCTGCACTGCATGCAGTTCTAATCCTGGCCTGGCGAAGCCAGAACAGGACAATATTCCTCCGTCCCCAGGCCTCCCGCTTGGCTGCAGGTGCTGACAGGGAATGGGCCTGGCTATCGGGGCTCACAGGGGAGTCGGGAGAGCTGCTAGCAGGAGAAATGTGAGCTCTGCATCTGCTGGGCTGGGTTCGAGGGACGCGGGGTGGCTGGGCAGGGTGGCGCTGGTCCCTCTGGCTGCTGTCACTGGCCGGCCGGCCAGTCCGCCCCGACGCTGGACTCCTGGGCTACCCATTCCCCATCCACAGTCTGAGGGTCTCTGAAAAGATAACTCATTTGTTTTCATTAAAAGCAACAGATCAAGAAGCTGAAAACACAAGAATAAAACAATGTAAATCTTGACTTTATTTGGTATCCCTCACATACAGGATTCACATTCTATTATACATGGAGTATCCACCAAAACTGACCACATTTTGCTCATCATAAAAATATCAAGAAATTCCAAAAGGCAGATAATCTAGAGGCTGTCACGGCGTCTACACACACACGCACAGTCTACAGCTTGTTCGTAGACACAGTGTGGTATAACGAAACAAAAACTGACTTTAAAAATATTTCTACCTGGGCCGGGCACGGTGGCTCACGCCTGTAATCCCAGGACTTCAGGAGGCCGAGGTGGGCAGATCACGAGGTCAGGAGTCTGAGACCAGCCTGACCAACATGGTGAAACCCTGTCTCTACTAAAATTCCAAAAAATTAGCCAGGCGTGGTGACGGGCACCTGTAATCCCAGCTACTTGGGAGGCTGAGGCAGGAGAATGGCTTGAACCCGGGAGGCGGAGGTTGCAGTGAGCCGAGATCGCACCACTGCACTCCAGCCTGGGTGACAAGAGTGAGACTCCATCTCAAAAAAAAAAAAAAAAGTCTACTTGGAAATTAATATCACAAATAAAAACACTCATATGTAATTTCTGGGTTTTGAAGGAGCAAAAGGGGCATCATAGTTTGTGTTAAGCGAACACGGATGGGAACAGCACCTGCCGGAATCCGCAGGACGCCCGCGGCGGCGCTCGGAGGAACGGCAACCACGTTCATTAGAAAATGATAATGACTGAACATCAGTGAGGCCAGCACCGTGGCTCACGCCTGGAATCCCAGCACTTCGGGAGGCCGAGGCGGGTTTATCACCTGAGGTCAGGAGCTTGAGACCAGCCTGGCCCACATGGTGAAACCCCGTCTCGACTAAAAATCCAAAAATTAGCCGGGCGTGGCGGCGGGCGCCTGTAGTCCCAGCGACTCGGGAAGTTGAGGCAGGAGAATCGCTTGAGCCCAGGAGGTGGAGGTCGCACCGAGCCGAGATCACACCACCGCACTCCAGCCTGGGCCACAGTGTGAGACTCTGCCTCAAAGGGAAGGGAAGCAGAGGGGAGGGGAAAGGAAGGAAAGGGAAGGGGAGGGGAGGGGAGGGGAAAGGAAGGAAAGGGAGGGGAAGGGGAGGGAAGCGGAGGGAAGGGGAGGGGAAGGGAGGGAAAAAGAAGGAAAGGGAAGGGAAGGGGAAGGGAGGGGAGGGGAAGGAAGGAAAGGGAAGGGAAGGGGTGGGAAGCGGAGGGAAGGGAAGGGAAGGAGAGGGGAGGGGAGGGAAGGGAAGGGGAGGGAAGCAGAGGGAAGGGGAGGGGAGGGAAGGGCATGGCCAGGCTTTCAGTTAAAGAAACTGGAAAAAACAATAAAACAGGCCAAACAAGGAAGGAACAAATTCTTACAGAACAAACAAAAAACCAGTGCGAAGGAGAACCAAACGGAGCTGATGAAGGAACAAAGACCCTTCCTCAAAAGACACAGAAGCCAGTTTGTGAGATTAAGGAGAGAAGAGAAAATCAGTGCCGTTAGGGGTGAGAAGGGACGTGAAGCGAGACTTCGTCGGAGTCCCGGAGAACCGTGCCACCCGCCACCGTCGTATTCGATAATGCAAATGGAATGGTTATTTTTAAAGAAAAATTCAGATTGCCAAAACGGACTCAAGAAATCGAGGGAGCATCTCTAATCCGAAAATCCAGAATTCACAATACTCCAAAACAGGAAACCTTTTGAGCGTCACGAGGCCACCAGTGGAAGACTCCTCAGGTGGGTCACAGTCCAAATCTCGTTTCATGCATGAAATCTTTAAAAATAGTAAACAATTACCTTCTCTGTGTCCAAGGTGTGCATGAAACAAATAAATTTCATGTTCAGACTTGGATCCTGTCCTCCAGATATCTCATTACGTATGTGCCAATATTGCAAAATCTGAAACATCTGAAACTTGAAACACTTCTGGTCCTAGTACTTTCTGCGCTGGAAAATAGAGCTAGGCCAGGCACACAGGCTCACACCTGTAATCCCAGAGGGAGGCCAAAGTGGAGGATCGCTTGAGGCCGGGAGTTCAAGACCAGCCTGGGCAACATAGCAAGACCCCATCTCCATAAACATTTTAAGGAATAGCTGTGTGTGGTGGTGTGCACCTGCAGTCCCAGCGACTTGGGCGACTGAAGCAGGAGGGTCACCTGAAGCCAGGAGTTTGAGGCTGCAGTGAGCGATGATCGTGCCACTGCACTCCAGCCTGGGTGACAGAGCAGGACCCCGACTCAAAAAAAAAAAAAAAAAGAAAACCATGGATCTCAGGGTACACCAATCACCGTCAGAGAACCAGGGCAGTCCAATATTTACCCCTAAAACAGAAGCCAGGCCAGACAATTTCACCTGACAGGGAGGTGCGGGGCGTCCCTGAGGAGGGACTGTGGCCTGGTGAGCGGCGGGCAGGGAGGTGTGGGGTGGGCCCGCAGGTGTGGAACTGCCTGTTGGAAGAGCCTCGTGGGCCACGGGGCCGGAAGACCAGGCTGGTCTCAGCTGCGGGCAAAATGACTTCCTCCTCCCTGGCTGAGGTTCACTCTGGCTCCGCGGCCTCTGCTCTGTCTGGGGTGCACACATCTTTCTCCTCTTTTTGGGCTACTTTCTCCTTCTCTTCAGGACCCCGTTTAAACCTCACCTTCTCCAGAGCCCGTCCTTGTCTTGCACCGTCTGGCACCAGTTTTATCCTCCATGGAAACCTCTGCCGGCTTCTCCAGCCCTCGCTAGCTGAGCCTGCGGGAGGCTGGGCAGTGACGTCAGCCCCGTGACCACGGTGACCTGTGGCCGGTGAAGAGAAGACGCGCAAACTTGGATTTTTTTGTTGTAGTTGTTGAGACAGAGTCTCGCTCTGTCACCCAGGCTGGAGTGCAGTGGCCGGATCTCAGCTCACTGCAAGCTCCGCCTCCTGGGTTTACGCCATTCTCCTGCCTCAGCCTCCCGAGTAGCTGGGACTACAGGCGCCCGCCACCTCTCCCGGCTAGTTTTTTGTATTTTTTAGTAGAGATGGGGTTTCACCGTGTTAGCCAGGATGGTCTCGATCTCCTGACCTCGTGATCCGCCCGTCTTGGCCTCCCAAAGTGCTGGGATTACAGGCTTGAGCCACCGCGCCCGGCCAAAACTTGGATTTTGCATTTGGTGAGCACCTGCTGTGCGCCAGACCCTGCCTCTGCCAGGGACAGAGGGGAGAGAAGGGAGTGGGTCAGATGTGGCCCCTACAGTTGTCAAACACAGAATTCTTAGTTCTCTACCGAGAAGCTACTTAGAGCAATGACCAAACTTCTAGGCCTACAGATTAGTTACATGAAAGATTCAAAAAATGTTCAGGGGCCGGGCTCACGGGGGCTCACGGGGGCTCACACCTGTCATCCCAGCACTTCAGAGGCCTAGGTGGACGGATTGATTGAGCTAGTTCGAGAGCAGCTGAGGGAACACAGGGAGACCCCATCTCTACAAAAAACACAGACATCAGCCGGGTGTGGTGGTGCATGCCTGTAGTCCCAGCTACTCAGGTGGCTGAGGTCGGAGGATCACCTGAACCCAGGAAATCCAGGCTGCAGTGAGTGGCAATCACACCACTACACTCCGGCCTGAGCAACAGCTGGACCCTGTCTCAAAAAAAAAAAAAAAAAAAAAAACAGCCAGAACTCTGCTTTTTGACCCTCATGGGCCCTGCAAGGCCACGGTCTGAGGGAGAAGATGCCCAGGGCTGGGACAGCCGAACCAAGCTCCTGCCAGAGTCGGGGGGCCGATCCTGACCGGGGCGCTGGAGAAGGCAGAGCAGAGGGCGCAGCACCCAGGGGCACAGCCGGCCCTGCATCCCAGAGATGCTACTCCAAGGGGCGCTCTGTGCCCTAAGGGGCCCTTGAAGGTAAGGGGATGGGCTGCAGGCCACCGAGCCCCAGAGGCCCCAAAGCCACAGCCCCAGACCAGACAGCCCGAGGAGCTGGAGGAGGAGGGAGGAGCTGGCCCCACAGCAGACGGCACCTGGCGTGGCCGCAGCTGGGCCAGCCTCAGGGGTTTGCACGCAGGGAGTCTTTGCTACAAAGCATATGTTGCTATTATTGTGGTCACTATTTTTATAGAGAAACTTGACCTTTCCACCAGCCTCACCCACTCAGCCCTAAGCCGTCTTGGAATTCTGGACACTTAGGAACAAGATGCCCACATCTGCCTCCCGGGCTCCTGCCCTTCCCTGGGGCTCCCTGTGCTGGAGGCAGCAGGAGGGGTGTGGGAGGGACAGGCCAGCGCTGGGGGAGGGACAGGCTGAGGGTGGGCTTGGAGCCAGCACACAGGGGTTAGGTCTGGCTTGTCCCTCGCCAGCCGGACGGCCCTAGGCATGTCGGGGAATCTCTCAGAGCTGGTTTCCCACGGCGGGAGGGAGCTGTTGGCTCTCACCTTGTCGTGAGGACTAAGCCAGCTGCCGTCTGTGGCCGGGTCATGGGGTTCTGAGTCCTCTCATCACTGGGGCTTGGCCCTGACCTCCCCTTCTGTCTCGTGAAGCTGTCAGCTGTGTGGAGACACAGCCACTTCAGTCCTCTCACAAGCCAGGGGCCAGGTCCCAGGCTAGAAACCGGCGCTGGGAGCCCAGGCCCCGCTCTCATCCTGGGGAAGCTCCAGCCTTGGGAAAAGCAGGTGAGAGACACAGGTTCTCAGCACCTGACGGAGGGATGCCTCAGGGGGGTGAGGGAGGCCGGGCAGCGTCCGCGGAGGGGCCCTGTGAGTGGGCCCAGCGGATAGGCAGGGAGCACCTCCATGGAGGGGATGGAGACCCCCGTGTGGGCGCTGTGGCTTCTGCGGCTCCCCGTGCTGGCTGTGGGCTATTTGCCGGTCGGCCTGGCTGTCGCTCTCAGCGGCTGCTTGGAAGCGCGTCCTTTCTCATGAAGTCACAGACGTCACAGCACCGAGTTGAAAGGAATCTGAAGAGGATTTGGGGGCTGCTCTGTGGGCCTAGATCATCGCGAGGCCACAGCCCCCCAGTACAGAGGGGCCCAGGGAGGATGGGGACGGGAACCAAAGATGTCATCAATTAAATCGTCCCCTTCCTCCAACAGGTAGAGTGTGACTCTGTGTCTATCAACACTTGCCCACTTGCTTGTAGAAAGCCAACATTGTTAAGATTTGCGGCCGGACGCGGTGGCTCAAGCCTGTAATCCTAGCACTTTGGGAGGCTGAGGCGGGCAGATCACGAGGTCAGGAGATCGAGACCATCCTGGCTAACACGGTGAAACCCCATCTCTACTAAAAAATACAAAAAACTAGCCGGGTGTGGTGGTGGGCGCCTGTAGTCCCAGCTACTTGGGAGGCTGAGGCAGGAGAATGGCATAAACCCAGGAGGCGGAGCTTGCAGTGAGCTGAGATCCGGCCACCTGCACTCCAGCCTGGGCGACAGAGCAAGGCTCTGTCTCAAAAAAAAAAGATTTGCAAAATACTTGTACCTCCAAGCTGGCCGTGACGTGATGTCATTCTGTGTTTTCCCGGGTACGGAGGGGTAATTTCAGAAGGAGGCATTTTGTAAAATTAAAAGGTATTCACCAAATATTTCATGCATGAGTGTAATCTACAGGCTTGGTGATTCGAGATGAAAATGCATATATCAGACAAACAAGATTGGATATTTAGAAGCAAATTTCAGACTCAAGGGAGAATAAATTACAGGGAAGTTCTTATCAGAGCCAGTACATGTCTGGGTCTGGAGTGAAAGCCTCAGGCTATGGCCTCAGGTGTGGAGGACGTGGGGTTCTCTGTCCCATTCAGCATCCCCTTCCCCCTGGGGGGGCGGCTGTGCTGTCGCTGGGGCTGGGGCCATTGACTCCCTGTACCCCGCCACCCCCACCGCCAAAGGAGCCAGTTCTGGCTCCAGCTCCCCCTCCCTCCCCGGCTTTCCGTGGGAGCCCAGCTGTGCCCGCTTTTGGTCCCCACAGGTTCTGTCCTCCGAACACCAGGCTCTGTGTGGGCCCTGGGAGTCCTGTCCCGAGGGGTCTCCTGGGGGGCCCTGGGAGTCCTGGCCCGAGGGGTCTCCTGGGGGGCCCTTGGGAGGGGAATTCCTGCTCTCAGGGCCTCTGAGTCCAACCAAGACAAAACCTGCTCTTCTCAACAGAGGCGTGAGTTCCTCCTTCCTGGCAACCTGGGGGATCACAAAGACAGACGGCACCTCCCCAGGCACCTGTGCTCATGTCCGATGGCAAAGTCATTAGCAAGTGAACCCGAGGTGGTCACTCGTCACCCGGAGCCCATCCGCATTAAGAAGGCGCTTTCTCGCCGTCACAGGGGAGGAACTGCTAAAGAGACCACCAGACATGGAACACGGCCATAGTTTTAGGTGTACAATTATTGCACACAGATAAATTCTGGAAACAGCTGCCTAGAAAATTCTTTATATTGGAAAGTATGCTTTGAGGCCATGACGCCGGATTTTACAGCCGTTTCTTGGCTGAGCCCCGGGCTGGCTTATGGCTTTGCAGAAAGGCATCATCACATTTTATGAACGACAGACGGTTTTTATCACACTTCTGCATTATCGCTTATGGTAACAGAGACCGCGATGCCCTGCGACGCGGGGATCTGCGTGAGGGCCCCGGGCAAAGGCTGCTCTTCGGGACCCCCGGTGAGGTCTGAGGATTTTATTTCTTCCTCTGATCTCCCTGCCGGCCGGGTCACTGTGGCAGAACAATTCCGGGCCCCCGCCCCCCGCATGTGCAGGTGCAGGCCGGTCTCGGGGGGATCGGCGGCTCCCGGGGGCTGGGGGATGGTGCCCCCGTCCCAGGGCTCCTGCACAGGAGGGCTCTGCACTTCCACCCTCCTTCCCTTGGCTGAAGCCTGTTCTCTTTACTAGAAGGTGAAATGAAGACGATTCCTTTTGTTCAGTCCCCTCCACTCCTAAACCCTGTCTAGAGCATGGCTGGGTTCCCTCCTTGTCGGCGCTGCCCACTCACCTCCTCACCTCCTGTCCCCTCCGCTCCTGACCTCCATCTGGAACGTGGGACGCTGTGTTGCCCATGACCACGGGGAGCCCTAAGGTGAGGGAACTGAGCCGGAGACCTGGGCTTGTAGCCAAACCGTGAGCCTGTTTTTGAAGCTACTGAATGGGTGGAACACGACTGCTTAGACGGCCCTGGAGGACTCACTCCTTTCCATGGGTACCTCTGCTGGGCCCCACCGGTGCCCCTGGCAAGCCCCAGCTCTGCGGTTGCCACTGTACCCTGCCCGTGGCTCCATCCCCACGCGTCCAGGATGTGTGGCCGCTGGTCAGCTGCCGGCAGCACACAGAAGTCGTGGATGGGTCCAAGCGGCTTCCAGGACTCGGCACTCAAAGCAGCCCCCGTCCTGGCGGTGACAATCCTGCCCATGGGGCAAGGCCCTCTCCCCGGTTCCTCAGATTTACCCGGTTCTCTCTGCCAAGAGCAGGCTTGAGGAACAATCAAGCTGGAGTCCTCTTGGCCTTTCTTGGACTTCTGTCCCAAAGCTCCTTTCATTTAAGCCTGGCGTAGGAAACCCAGGTTTCTGCAGCAGGAGAGGGGCGTGGCCTCAGGGACAGTGGGGGAAGACCGTGTAGGACCAGCCGTCACGGAGCCTGATGTCCGTCCGGGAGCATCAGCCCATCACCCTCAGAGTGGGCCCGAGGGCCGCACCTGCCACCTGGGTGACAGGTGAGAGGCGACCAAGGACCCCAGACAAGGGGCAGCGTGTCTGCACTTGTCACCAAAGGCTGCCAGGGAAGACCTGGGATGTGTGGACAGGAAGGGGACCGTGGCATGGACAGGGTGGGATCAGGGCACCGGGCGAGCCGGCTTCTGGTTATGGGGTCTGTGGGCAGGGGAAACTCGGGGGTAGGAAGCCCCTTGGGGCTCCAGCCTTGCCAAGGAGCCTGAGAACTGGGCGGACACACTGCTGTGTGAAGGGAGGACGGTGCGTTTCAGGCCGTGAGGTCACTCTGCCTCCAGTGAAAACACTCACGTCTGCCGCTGTGGCTCAGAGCAGCCTTCGACACACGCGATGAGTGCGTGTGGCTGTGCCCCCACCTCTCCTTGTTTATGGAGCTAAAATTTGAATTTCCTATAAGTTTCACATGTCACAAAATAGTCTCTTGATTTTCCAACCATTTAAAGATACAAAAATCATTTTTAGCCCCCTGTGCGACAAAAACAGAGGCTGACTTGGGCCCTGGAGCTGTAGCTTCTACCCCTGCCTTAGATGATTCTTTTTAAGGCATTTTAGCTGGGCCTGGTGGTTCCCACCTGTGGTCCCAGCTACTCAGAAGACTGAGGCACGAGGACCCCTGGGTCTGAGAGTTCGCGGCTGCAGTCAGCCACGATTGCACCCAGCCTGGTGACAGAGCGAGACCCTCTCTCGATAACTAAATAAATAAATCTAAAAAAGAGGTAGTTCTGTTTGGATGTTGTAAATTTAGACGATTTATGAAGTTTCAGTTCATTCACACTTTGTAAAGACCACTGTGTTGCAGCAGGACTCGTACCCTCTGAGTAGCTCAGAGTTCATGAGCGTCCTCCTGGACTTGGAGCCAGCCGATGTCAGTCCAGCTCCGGCCAGGTGGTGGGCAAGGCCGGCTCTCCCAGGCGGCCCTACTGTCCCACTCCCTCTAGCTCACTCCACTCGAAGCACCCGGGACAGCCCCTCTTGTGGCAGGGGAGCCTCCGGGGAGCCTGAGGCTGAGCGGCGCAGGTCCCAGCTGTTGCCCAGCTCCATGTGTGAGAGGCATGGATTCTCCAGGTGAGACTCCTGTCCATCAGACCATTCCACAGGGAACCGGTGTGAACTTGGAACCAAGGGCCTGGCCGGAGGGGTGTCCACGCAGTGCCGGCCCTTCCTGGGGTCCCCCAGATATGGGCACTGCTGGGTCTGGGGAAGTGGCTTTGCCTCCCCCAAGGGATCTGTCCTGCCTCCTCTTCTGCCTCCCTCCCTCCTCAGGGTGGGCTTCGGGCAGCAGTTGGCTGCCCAGGGCCTGCCTGACCTCCACCCCCTGCACCAGGGACCTGCGGCTCCGGGGCCCACTATGCATAGAGGCTTTCCAGCCTGGGCGTGGCTCCACCGCCTCCTCCAGTGTGGACCCCCAAGACAGCTCATTCCCCAGCAGGCCCCTCCATTTGGAGGCCCAGGCTGCTCTCTGCAGGGGCACTGGTCTGTGATGCCAATTTTAAAGTACAGGATTACAGAAAGCCTACCATGTGGATTATTTCTGACTGTCAGAAACCATGCAAGCTACATTTTCGGAAATCCTACTGCTCTCAAGGGCTGTGGAAAAGAGACACAGCCCGAACCTTAACCCTGACCTGGAAAGACCCAGCTCCGACCCACACAGGGCTCTGGGCACCCTAGGCCTTTTTTCGTGCCGGCCACTCGCCCAGGGCTCCCTCCAAGTACCCTTCCTGGACACTCTCACACACCCTTCAGGAGCCTCTGCAGATACCACCAGGCCCGTGAGCCCTCCCCGATGGGTTTGCTTCTCTTCCTCCTGGGCAGCCCCACGGCAGCTTGGCCATCTCACACCCCATCCTGGGCCAGAGGCCCTGAGAGCTGGGACTGCCTCACCCTCCCCCGTTGTCCCAGCCCACAGCCGGTGTCGCAGAGGGTCTGGCTCTCCCTCCCACTGCTCCCCACTGCCTCTGGACCGTGTTCCCCGTGTCTCCGGCCCTGTCTCTCCCTCTGCCCCGGCAAACATCAGCTCAGCACTGCCTAAGCTTTTTCCCTGTCTCTCCCTCCGCCCCCCTGAACATCAGCTCAGCACCGCCTAAGCTCCTTCCCAGGGACAGCTTTGAGACCTCTTGTCCCAGCCATACAGACCCTGGGAGCAGCCAGCTACCACTTCCTGCCGCTGCGGCTTCATCTGGGACAGAAATCCACGGAAGCAGCTTCTCTTTTCTTGGACTCCTGCAAAGGGGTCACTTGAGGCTGCAGCCGGAGCCCGTGTCCCTGAGGAGTCGCAGGGGAAGGGGTTTCCCGGCAGCTCTTGGGGTCGGTCAGGAGTTTGAGAGGAGCCAACAGCGGCTAAAACAGCGATTTCTACAAACGTCACGATTCAGCAACGGGCCTGCTTCTGCCAACACTCCGGCGGCCGCTGGTCTTCCCGCCTGGGTCCATTTTCCTTTAGATGCATCGTCCGGTCCACAGGCATCTAACAGCCATGATGGTGGCTATCTGCCGTGGGAGATGTAGCTTTTCACCTGTAAAATATTAGTGCTTAAAACCCCCGCTGTGGGACTGGTGTGTAATTCTGGCTGCCACTGTCCACCCATAACCACCGAATTTGGAGATCCTGTCTCTCCCTCCGCGTCCGGACTCCACCTCCCGGCTGCCTCTGGTCTGGGGGCCCCGCACGAGGGATCCAGACACGGGGCAGAGGCAAGGTCAGAGAGACTGCCCCTGCGAGAAGCCTCTTGGAAGCCTGAAGCCTAGTGGTTCTCAGGCACACGAGGACCCAGGAGTGAGCGCTGGCCGAGTGCCTGCCGTGTGCCCGTGCCGGGCACCTCTACTGACTCGTGCAGCAGCAGGATTCCCCGCAGGTGGTGATTGTGTCCCACGTAAGGCAAGGAAACAGGCTGGAGGACACGAATCAGGGGTGCGATGCGGCCCCAGCGCCCGCCCTCTCCCCGACGAGGCCTTGCAGAGCCCACCCGCCCGCATGCAGAGACCACATGGTGGCCGATGCCGCATCCAGGCCGTGAGGAGACAGGCCCAGCTGTGCCATCCTCCTGCACTGCCTCCTCTTGAGTCTGGCCTGCGGGAGGGAGGGTAGCGGACACCAGGCCTCAGCATCTCTCGGTTAAACCAAGGAGACACCACGTGGGGGTTTCTGTCCATTTCTAAAATCCGAGCCGGATGCTGCCTTCCTGAGCTCACGCTGAAGTCAGTCCCCTCCTCGCCGCTGCAGCTTCAGGGACGTGGTCAGAGCGAGACCACGTGTGGCCTGCTTGTCCTGGTTCCACATGCGGGTTCCACCCCCGAGCCCGGTACTTCAGGACGCCCCAGGCAGCAGAGGGAAAGGCCAGCGGTCCGGGCACACAGGGATCCTGGGGTCTCTGCGTTTGCCAGCTCCGGGGCTGGAAGCCTTGGTTTCTTCCTCTGTGCACAGGAGGAGATGCAAATGGTGGAAGATGGGCAACCAGGTCTGCGAAGAGTGGCTGCCTCTAAGATGCTCAGTATCGGGGACCGGCTGAAAGAGGGATGTGGTCGGTGTGGCAGCGCAGGAGCCAGGACACGTCGTGCAGGAGGAGCTCCCCAGGAAGCGGAGAGAAGGTTTAGAAAGTGAGGAAGAGTCGGAGGCAGCAGGTTGAGGGAGTCCAGTAATCACAGGGCCTTGGGCAGGACACTCGTGACGTCCACCAGGCCTCGGTGGTGTCTTTAAGGGAAGGCGCTCCGGAGGCGGTCACAGACCTCTGCCGAAGCGGGAGGCTCTGCTCACCATGAGCTCACACACACATGTGCATTTGGGTTGGATTGTCCAGCGCACAGAGAGCAGCCAAGCCGAGGACAGCACTTCCCACCAACTAGATCCCCTGATCCGGCCCCAGGGTGAGGCACTGGTTTCCTACCACAGGCACCAGCGAACTTCTTTCCCCAGTAGAGCTTGGATGTGACCAGCAAACTGCTCAGCCCACACGCTGGGCCCTCAGCCCAGCACTCATCCCACTGCTGCTGCAGACAGACCCTATCTGGGGCGATAGCTGGAGCCAACCTACATGTCAGACGCAGCCCCGAGCCCACACCCCATCCACCCTGAACAGCTGACAGCAGTTCTCAAAGCAGGATTCACTGCCCCCAACCTCCCTCCACCTCAGGGCACTGTTTCAGACCCTGGTGGGACCTACCCCGGGGCCACAGCCTCACACCCATCCTGGGGCCAGGAGCTGGCAGCATCTCCTGGACACCGAGAAGCTCTGGATGTGGATGTGGATGAACGTCAGCAGAAAGAGGCGTCCCCGGGGCCGGCCACGTCACCCAACCGAGCCGTCGACGTGTGGGGCCGTGGCCGACTTCGTGGTGCTGAGTTGCTGTGGAACCCTCCAAACTTTCTGTGCTACGATTTTCAATATTTTGAAGGACATGAACGATTATGCAATGTGAGGTATCATTATTGTAAGAAATTGCGTCGTGATTGCCCTCCTCCGGGCTGACAGAGGAAACCTGGAGAAGGCCCAGATATGCTGTTCCCACTCCTGCCCACCTGGGCAGCAGGACATGCCCGCCAGCCTGGACCTTTTCAAGACCTATCAACAAGCAGCGGTGATGGAGACCCCAAAGGCGGGATGGAGGGCAGGAAGGCGTGCAGGTCTGTATCTGGGCAAGTGTGCGTGCACGTGTGTACACATACCTGTATCCGTGTGTGGCCACATATATGTAACAAATATCACACGCCAAACACACATGCATGCACACATGCCTGTAAATGGATGCACACGTGTGTTCATATAATATACATGCACACCCACATGTGCATACATGCCTGTACATATATGTGCCCAAACGTGCATACATGCCTGCATATACATGTGCCCATATACATATGTGTGCACACGCTTGCCAATCACACATGTGTACCATGTGCACACACACACGTACGTGTAGGCGAATGCACACATGCATGTACCTCAGTGCACACACGTGTTCATGCGTATACACATGCACTTGCTCATATGTGTTCATGTAAACACAGGTGTGTGCATGCCTGTGCACACACACATACACAGCCACACACTCCCTTCTTCAGCAGGAACCACGATGCAGAACTTCCATGTATCCAAAAGCTAAGTGGGCAGCACTGGCAGAATCAGATGCTGCAGGCAGTGCCGGGACTGGTGCAGAGCCTGCCATGGGAATAACATGTAAGAGACAAAGTCTAAACACACCCCCATCTCCAAAGCACCCCACACACTCACAGAGGCCGGGTCTTCCTGCTGGCCCCGCTGCTCGGATTGGAGCTGACACCAGGCTCCCCGGGCTCCCAGCCTCACCCACATGTCCTTCTTTATGACTGCAGTTTGCAACAAAGTCCTTTATTCTGTTTCTTCATGATTCTCTCCCTGAAACATGGAACTCAAGAAGGAAATGCAGTTTTAGCACCCGAAGACAGAAATGTGACCGCAAGCTTTGAGCTGTATCTCGCATTAAGAAAGTCAAGGCCCAAACGCTAGGAGACTTCAGCTCTGAGGATGGGGGTAGTTGGCAGCTCCATCCCAGGTGCTGCAGGCGGTGGCCCTTAGCCACACTGAAGACCCCTGCCCCTCTCTGTGGTCCTGGGGGCTGGGAATGCCTCTCGGGTGGGGAGAGGCTACAGCAGGAAGCCGCGGTGGTGGTGCATGTAAGGTAAAAATAAACAGAGATGCCGAGGCTTTTGCCAGTGCAAACCTCCCTGCGTCTTCAAGGCCTGTTCCTCTGAGAGCTGGGACTCGTGGCCACCACGCGCTGGAGTCCTGCTCACCCTGCCCTGTCCCCGCCCTGCCGTGCCTTTCTTGCTGACACTCACGGCCTCCCAGGGGTGCTCCTTGGCCCCTCTGCAGGGGAAAGACAGCTCAGGGGAGCAGTGAGGTGGGGTCGTGCCAGGCACACCCAGACATCTGATCGCCATGCTGGCTCCGGCCAGCACAGGCGGCACGAGGCCCATAGAGCGCCTGGAACAAGCCCCACACGGCATTGCCAGGTGGAAAATACAGGGCCCAGTGCCCAAAAAAGAGACCAAGCAAAGATATTAGGCCTGAAGCACCTTTCCAGCTTTCCTCTTAAAAAAAAAAAAAAAAAAGGCAGAAACTTTCTCTCTAGGCCGAGGATAAATTAGCTAAGGACAAATGCAGCCCAATGATCATTTATCATCACGAGCTCGGAGAGAATCCTGGGAGCCCTGTCCTGGCCTCAGGACTCAAGGGCAGAAGCTGCTGCTTTCCCTCATTATTTCTATTTTTAACACTTGCGTTCAGGCCTCCTGCAAAAATAGCAAGAGGTAAGGCCATTTCAAGCACTAACATGCTCCTCTTTTGTCAGAAAACCCCGGGATGCAGGAAAAAGCGGCCAGGACTTCAGCAAGGTGGCACCGGCAGAGCTTAAATGGTCCTTTGCTATGCCCTGATCCGCTGCCCAGCAGTACAGGGGTAGACTGAGGCCAGAGAGGGCAGGCAGGTGCCCAGGCTCATTCAGTGACTAAGACCCCAGAGCACTGGGTGCTGGCCCCTCTGAAATGCAGGGCCGGGTGGCCAGGGCCTGGCTTCCCTTGGTTGACAGTGGGACCTGGTCCCTCCCTGGCAGAGGAGCTATGAGGGCAGAGTCCCTGCCGCCAGGCATCCCGCTTCTCTGCTGTCCACCGTCGCCAGTGCACCTGCCTCAGCAGACCCTGAGTTGGTGTGCATCACCTGGCCCCGCAGAGCCGGGCACGCTTGGGGTCCCACCACAGGGAAATCAGGACCTGTCCCTTTGGAAGGCAGCTTAGGGGTGCAGAGAGGGGAGCCTTCTTCATGCATCCCTGTGTTCACAGGCCTGTGTGCACGTGTATGTGTGTGTATGTACAAATATCCATGTGTGAGTGTGTGTACACGTGTGCGTGTATGTGTGTGCGTACCTGGGTTAGTGCCTGTCTGCATGTACACAGCCACTCCCTCGAGGCCCAGGGAATGGGGCCTCTTTTGAAATGGCCAGAGGCTCCAGCTAGCTGCCTGCTCTTCCCCACCCGGGGTGCTGGGCATGGGCCCCCCATTTTGAGGGGCTGCACTGAGACTGAGACAACCCTGGGACCCAGGCCCTGTGCTCCACCACCCGGTCACCGCGACGCCGTACCCGCCCCTGCCCGCCAGGCAACCCGCCCCCACCGCAGCCCTCCCCACGAATGGAGCCCGGCCCTGACCCCGGACGCCAACCCTGACCCCAACCCTGACCCTGACCCTGACCCCTCACCCCTCACCCTGACCCTGACCCCCTGACCCTGACCCCAACCCTGACCCTGACCCTGACCCTGACTCTGACCCTGACCCTGACCCTCACCCTCACCCTGACCCTCATCCTGACCCTCACCCTGACCCTGACTCCTCCTAACCCCCGGACTTGACCCGACTCCTAACTCCCCGACTCCTGACCCCGACCCCCTCACCCCGACCCTCACCCCTGACCCCTCACTTTGATTTTGATTTTGATTTTAATTTTCTTTTGATTTTGATTTTGATTTTGATTTTAATTCCTTTGATTTTGACTTTGATTTTGAATTTTTACTTTCTTTGATTTTGATTTTACATTTGATTTTGATTTTTACTTTGATTTTGATTTTACATTTGATTCTTCTTCTTTGATTCTTTGATTTTGATTTTTGATTTTTATATTTGATTTTGATTTTGATTTTTTATTTTGATTTTGATTTTAATTTTCTTGATTTTGATTTTGATTTTATCTTTGATTTTCTTTATTTTGATTTTAATTTTGATTTTGATAAGCATTTTTGATTTTGATTTTCATTTAGTATATAATTTGATCGGCAGGAGTATAA
>NC_044979.1:148907603-148908704 GCF_008728515.1 Papio anubis
AGGGGGCAGTGGTGGCCTGGCATGGACATGGGCACACTGACCCCGCCCCGCAGCCCCCACGGCGGCCAGGCCTTTGCTGAAGCCACAGGGTCCTGCCACATGCCCCATGCAGGGAGGCCCACATCCCCCAGGGAAAAGCAGGTGTTGTCAACACCGAGCCACAGGTGGCAGGGCCCTACAGGACTTTCAGACACCACCCACTGGAAGGTCAGACTCTTGGTCTCCCTCGAGCCCCAGCACGAGGTCCGTGCAGAGAGGGAGGGCGCTGCCTCCCTGGCAGACTTCCTTGTCTGGCCACGCGTGCCCTTTCCCCAGCTGTCCCTGTGCCTCCAGCCACTCCTGGGCCTTCCTCACACCGTTTCCTTGGGAAACACACAAGCATTTGCTCCTTCCCTGTCTCCACTCATTAAAGGCCTTTCATTCCCCAAACACTCACAGCTACTTCCTCTGAGCAGACCTCTCCGGGCACCCGGTGGCCCCACACCCACTGCCTGCGTCCTGCTGCGTCCCCCAAGGCTGGGGTGAGACTCTCACATGTGAGGACACGATACATAAGGAAGGAGAGAAGAAGGGAGGGACAGAGAAAGGGGAGGAAGGGAAGAAAGAAAGGAGGGAGAGTGGGAGGGAAGGAAGGAGGGACAGAGAAAAGGAAGGAAGAAGGGAGGGAAGGAAGAAGGAGGGAAGCAGGGAGGGAGGGAACAAGGGAGGGAACGGAGGAAGAAGAGAGGGATGGAAATAAGGAAGGAGGGAGGGGGGAGGAAGGAGGGAAGAAAGGAGGGAGAGGGAGGGAAAGAGGAAGGGAGGGAAGGAGGGAAGCAGGGAGGGAGGGAACGAGGGAGGGAAGGGAGGAACAAGGAAGGGAGGGAGGGAAGAAAGGAGAAAGAGAGGGAGGGAAGGAGAGAGGAAGGGAAGCAGGGAGGGAGGGAGAGAGGGAAGAAGAGAAGGAAGGAAGGAGGGAGGGAAGGGGGAAGAAGAGAAGGAAGGAAGGGAGGGAGGGAGGGAAGAAAGGAGAAAGGGAGGGAAGGAGAGAGGAAGGGAAGCAGGGAGGGAGGGAAGAAGGGAGGGAAGGGGGAAGAAGAGAAGGAAGGAAAGAAGGAATAG